>NC_089753.1:27693912-27771412 GCF_040412425.1 Macrobrachium rosenbergii | reverse complement strand
AGAGAGAGAGAGTGTATGTTTGTATGGCACGTAACACTTCTGAGCTCCTGGTTATTTAGGAGCACGGTCGGTGATCGTACCCTTTTGCAGTTGTTGCCAAGTCAGGATTTTGGGTTTTGATGGCAAAAAGGCGAGAAGAGAGGAGGATCCGGACCGTTTGTGCGGATGGTCGCTTTTGTGGAGGGTCGAGCGCGCCCGCGCGCGTCTCCTGTAGAGAGAGTTCGTGTGGGAAATGAGAGCGCGGTCTTTGAAACCCTGTTCTTTTGCCTGTGTTAGGGATTGGACTTAACGTTTGATTATGTTGGTGAGATGCAGTTATTTTCTTTCACTCCCCGTTTATCTCTGTGACTTGTTTATTTGCTAATTTTTTCGTTTTGCGTCTCACACACACACACACACACACTCTCTCTCTCTCGTCACTTGCAACCGCACCTTTCCTAAGCTTGCTTACGACGAGTCAGTCCAAGCAAATGAATAAGCATCTTCCCCCAAGCTCTCCGCCCCCTTCTCTCCTCCTCCTCCTCCATCTTTGAAAGGAGGAGGGAGCCGCAGCCGAGCGGGAGCAAAAGAGTTCTCTGGGATGGAGGGAGAGAGGTCCGTTGTTCGGGTAAAAACTTGACACAGTGGCGTGCCATTGAAGTTGTTTATCCACGGCCCCTTCTGGAAGACTTCCGCTCTCCCGTTTTGTATTATTAATCAGCAGACGGTTCCGCCCGCCCGCCGGGGGCGCCTGGGTGACAGGAAGGCGTTCTCCTGACGGGGCTACCTAAGAGTCAATGTCGTCCGTGCCACCGGGTTGCGGGTTAGAGCAAACTGGTGTCAGGTGAGAGAGAGAGAGAGAGAGAGAGAGAGAGAGAGAGAGAGCGAGAGAGGAGGAGGAGTCTTGGAATGAGAGAACGAGATGGAAGAAGAGGTAGGAAGGAAACTATTCAAAGGACTGCAAAAGGAGAGAGAGAGTATCTGCATAGCTTCTACACAGGAGGAAAGAATTAATGTTATCTATGGCTTTTGAAGGAGGCTGAGCTGTGGTAACTTTTTTTTTCCCGTTTGTGACAGGCGCCAGCCATGTTGCTCATTTGCCTGTATGTTGGAATCTGAAATTTAGCGAGAGTTCCCCAAGACAGTTTGGTCACTTTGTTTTATTCTTATTTTTTTGTATTTTGTGTGTGGAACTTAGAAAACTGCATTTCACCTTTGTGTTACGGAGAGAGAGAGAGAGAGAGAGAGAGAGAGAGAGAGAGAGAGAGAGTCATCTTTGGACGCTTCATCAGAATGAATTTGCCGTGTAACCGTCTTGAATCATTTCAGTTCCTTTTCGTTTGATTTAGTCATTTCCATATTTTTGCGGGGTTTCATCGATTTATATATCTATTTCTCCGTTCTGCATCCAGATGTACGTTGGATGTAAATTCAAGGCATAAATTACTAGCTCCTAAGTGGTCAACGGTCGAAGTATAAAACGTAAATATATGTCTACCACCGTGAATACACAAAATAATTCTTTACTTGGTAGATTTGTCAGAAGCGTGGAGTAAAAATTCTTTATCTGTTGCTCTCCAGTAGTGGAATTGTGGAAAAGCCGTTCAACTGGCACCAGGAGCACGTGTAGGTTGGTGGGCGTTTTAGCTGAGTGGGTAGGGAGGTAGGGCTAGAGAGAGAGAGAGAGAACTTAAGTCTGCCATGTTTGCGACGGACGCGGTAAGTGGGGTTAGTGTGAGTATCCAGTATCCCGTCTTGTTTATATTTGTGGTTTTTCGTAGTGTTAAGTACGCGAGAACTCGGTAATAATCAATGTGAATGTCAGTACTGTGCACGATTTGGAGCGTTGCTTTCTGCACTCGAATGACCCAGTCTCATTCATAGTACGTTGAACCCTTTTCCAGGCTGGTGAGAAGCGGCCGGACTCGCGCTGTTATACCTCTCGTTGCTTATGTGGGAATTTATTGTATAATTTTATTTCATGTACTTTTGTTTGTTATGTTCGAAACTCGAAAACCTCTACCGATCGCGCTGATATTCCTCGTTGCTCATGTGGGATTTTATTATGTAATTTTATTTCATGCAGTTTTAATAGTTGCGTTCGAAGCTCGACAGCCTCTGCTTAACACATGATTTGTGTGTGTGTGTGTGTGTGTGTGTGTGTGTTGTATAAAACGCAAGTTGACTTCATAATTGGTCACCTGTGTAAGTTGGGCCATTGAAAAGATATAATTAGAACCTGTCAGCTATAAAAGTTTATATATGATAAGAGGCTAAAATATCAACGCAGTCATCGTTGGTCACTTGCTCGAGTTGGGCAGTCAGTCAGTCAGAAAGAGAGTAAGAAAAGGGGCGGACCTCTCTCTCTCTCTGCGTTGGATGGATACGTTGGGAAGAGCTGTGTTAGCGGCGGCGGCGGCGGTGGTGTGCCAGAAGGCCGGTAACGGTCGGGCCAGATGGCTAACAAAGGACACACCCCACTCTGGCGGGGACTCTCTCTCTCTCTCTCTCTCTCTCTCTCTCTCTCTACACAACATTGCATAGTGATTTTTCGGTCTTGTGCTCTGTCATTTTGAATTTCCCGTTTGTTTATTTATCGAAAGTTGTTCGAGATCATTTTCCAACAGTTACGCTTCAGACACATCCAAAGGAGCCCCTTTAACGCTTAATGACGCATTGACCCCCTGGGTTTTGGGCAGATATCTGATCTCCCGGCCGTGCTACAAATCTCTGTAACACTAGTAGGCTGCTAAGTGTTTTCCAACCCTTAGAAAATGTCATTACGTTTGTCGACCCCGAAAATACTGCCTTCACTGAATGATTTAATTATTTACTTTTTTATTTTGGAGTTGGTGGTGACTTGTTATCCATCAAGTTTCTTGTCTCACTGGGACTCGCTGTACTCGCCAGATTACTAAGGAATGGTTTAATTTTTAAAGGGAAACTTGGAGATTTTGTATGGTTACATAGAAACACTTTTCTAGTGATGTTGCTGGCACAAATAGTAGGGTTTTTTCCTCTAACCGTATTGTTATTTGCCACATTCGTACGACGGTTTGGCTGTTCGAATATACAGATTTTCCTTTTGCAGTATATATAAATGATAAAGGTAAACATTTCGTAAAACGCATGTTGCTCAACAACTGATTGAATTACTGACTTCTCGTCCATTTTACAATTTTCTACTTTAAACTTAATGTCACTAACCCCCTAGTTTTCTTACATTCGTGTACATTGAGAAATAGTTTTGAAAATCTCTCTCTCTCTCTCTCGTGGCGACGTCAGAGACAGCAACGTGATGAAGGTAAATGCATCCTTGACTGATGGGGCGGCGGAGACGCCAAGGCCGCGTAATTTCCGCGAATTAATGACATTTCCCCTTGTTTTTCTTTCGTTTATATCCATACACGCATTCGTCCCTATGAGTGTCGTGAAGAGAGTTCACAAGTCTCATTCGGCATTCAGTTCTTGTCCTTAATGTCATTTTCCAAACTGTTGCTGTTGTCCCAAGAAAGAATATTCTACAACTTACATCTGTCTATATGGAACTATCTTTCTTTCTCTCTCTCTCTCTCTCATCTGCAGAATGAATGAAAGCAGATGCAAAGGAATTAATCTACTACCCACCAACTCCCCCCAGACATCATAGAAGCCCCCCCCCCAAGTTTACCGGTAGAAAAAAAGGGGGGGAGAGAGAGAGAGAGAGGAACATCTATTGTTGATGTCTGGGGAAGGAGAGGGAGTATTGGCAGGTTTAAGGGGACGGGGTTGGGGAGGGACGAGGATGGAGAGAAGTACGAGGTGTTTTCGAGTTTGAATGGCTATGGGGTTAATGGAGGCATAGGGGGCGGGGCATGGGTACCCGTGGTGGGAGGGGATGTCTTGTAAGCTTTCCTGATGAATGGGCAGGAGGGAGATCGTTAGACGATGAAAATGGGAAAAAGATATAACTATCTTGGGAGAATTTGAGGGAAAGCAATTGCATTAGTTTGAATAAAGAGGTTTTCAGTCACAGGGAAATATGCAAATTTATCGGTATCTTAGTTCATTAATGATTAACCTAGTAACCGATTTTTCAGTACTGTCTTGAAAGAAAGGCGGATTTGTTTAAGAATGGGGATGTGGAACGTATGTTTATCACACCAGCTTTAGAAATGTAGAATAAAAGTTGAAATAAGATCAGAGAGAGAGATAATAGAAAATTAGGTAAATCAGTGGTACATATAAAAGTGGGAGGGGGAATGTCGTGTGAGAACAGATCGATAAGAGTTCCCGGAGGAGGAAGATACTACCTACCCAGGGCGAGGCTGCGACCCATATCTCTGTCGTTTCACATCAAGATACGAATGTTCTTCCCCCTTTTCCCGGACATTTGATAGAATTTCCAGGAAGGAGACGTGGCAGAGGCCTCCTTACTGCCCTTATTCATTTTGTTAACGGGCGTGAATTGTCGCGAAAGATTGTTTTCAAAGTTAAAAATTGAGTTTGTAAATTGAAAGTTTCCTGTTCATCATAGTAATTTTTTAAAAGAAATTTGGCGCTATAATGATGTTTTTTTTTCTTTGCAGGAGAACGGCCTTTCGAGTGCACGTGGATTTCCTGCCGCAAGAGATTTGCTCGCAGCGATGAACTTGCCCGACACACCAGAACCCACACAGGGGAGAAGAATTTCGTGTGTCCAGTCTGTCAGAAGAGATTCATGCGTTCCGACCATCTCAGGTCAGTTGCAGTGTACTTTGGAGAGAAAGAAATCAAGAATTTCACTCTGTGAATGGAAATAATAGCTTAAGATTCAGATTGTATATTGCAGATTTTCCATTTAACTTTTATTATTTCTCATTTCCCACGAACAGCAAACACGCCAGACGACACCCGGACTTCGACCCAGCCCTCCTGAGGCAGCGTCGTCATAACACTCCGGCCCGAACCGCCTGGCGCAACTCGTCCTCTCCCATGGGCACTTCAGATAGCGACGGTCCCACATCGCCTTGAAGATTAGGAAACTTAGGCTGACTTCGTGTGTTGCTGTGTGTCATCTCTGTGCTAGAAGCATAGTACAAAGTGGCGATGTGTTCCAACAACTACTTCCTCCCCCTCCACAGTCTTACCTTGTAATGGGATGCGAAAGTGAAAGTGTGGAGGGAGGTTCTGTAGTGGATCTTTGGACCAAAATTGGCTTCTTTTTGTCTTTGGTGAATCCGTGGCGGCGTTACGCTCACCGAGTCCACTTACTGCTGAAGTCTTGTTGTAAATATATACATACATACATATATATTATATTTTTTGTCTCTGAAATATTTAAACTAAAAACCGACTCAGGTTTGTGAGGCATACCACTCAGTTTATGTAAAGGTTGCTCAGCGTTACAGTGCAACACCATTTAACAGTGATCTCTTATGGGTATCATCTGTGCTCATGTTTCATCTGCTCAAAACAGATATGACGTACTTGTACATACTTATATTATATATATATATATATTTTAGATGAAGCGAGTTGTTGATGTTTTTTATATACTCTTGTACATTATAATAATGTATCTTTTCCCCCTAGGTGTGGATTACAGCTATATACTGTATTAACATATCTCGTTTGAGCAGGTTCAAAACCATACATGTTATTATATACAGTTACACAGGTTCTTATCATCCATTGACTACCCCGAAATGGCCTAACCCATGCGCACAAAACACACCAACAAACATTTCCTTTCATTCACATCTTTGTAGTTTAAGACGACTTTCAAACCAGAAGGAAAACTCGAACAATATAATGTGCTCACAATGTGTGGAATACAGGGTTTTAGATAATCATATGGCATCTTACTGCACTGTGTAATCACTTTTTAATATATTGGACATGAATGAATGAATGAATGAATGAGAGTCAATCAAATGGTCTTTGCCTTTATCTGTGTTATTGGCAATGATCGATTACCTATGCACAGCACGAGTTTGCTGTGGATATTCTTGTATCGCAACGTGTGACAATACCAACAATAATTGCAAGCTACTGGCAAGGGCCTTGCTGTGCTAGAATTCTAGCAGGCTCTTGTTTCCTCCTCTTTCTCATACTTTGGAGACTAATGTTATCAGGGTAGATTCCTCCTCTTATGTTTTAACTACTAGACAGGTAGAAGTAGAGTACAGGGATGGTTGTAGTACTAGCCCTGGTGCTATTAAGTGCCTTAGGTGGTTGGAGCACCTTGTTCCCCCTACACACATCCATTACCAGTTGTCTTTTTTCATAGACTATTTTGCCAAGTCTTCACCTCATTCCAGTACACAACTCTTCAGTCAAGTACTGTTTATCTCCACTCATTCGGTACTGTTCCAGCACTTATCCATCCATACTATGTCCTTGACCTTTTTCAGCATCATTTTCATTTCTGTGCGATTTGCGTACAGAGGCTGCACACTTACTTGTGGCCTTGAACCCTCGCCTGCCTACTGTCCTTGCCTGAGTTTGAAAGATGAGAAAGATTTTTCAAGGTGTTCAGTACTCGACTTTTCAGTCAGTCAGTGGAACTGTCATCCACTGTGCTGAATTTGCTTTGTTGGTAGTTCTAACAGGAATTGCCTGCAGTATTGTGTAGACCTAAGTATTTAATTTCTTTTGTTAATTAGGAACAGATAGATTACACATTAAAACTAAGAGAATACCTCAAATTTAGATGATTAAGTACAATATTCAAGCTTGAAATTTGGAAATATGATATATATATATATACACAAAGGTTTAAGTGGAAGTATTTTTAAGAGCTGAGCCTTTTTTCTAAGCACTACAAAATTTGAGGTAATCTAACCCAGCTGGTTTTAGCAACAAGTAATCATAATATACACACTAGGTTAACACACTGATATTTAAGATTACATTATTCATAATTCTCTAGGTCATACAGTTTTGGGATATATAACAATATATATACATATATAATGCATTGAGTAATTTAGTTGTGCTATGTGCTCCTGTATTAAAAATGACTCATCTCAGACCTAAGACAATATTTGATTGTGTCTAGTCAGCGTAGAATCTGTTGCAGATAATAAAGCTAATCATATATTGTTTTATATTGCTATTGCTTTGGAAATATAAGATTTTGCTAACGAGTTTGCATTGTAGTGCCATAAAAACAATACAGAATGTTTGAATGAAAGTGGTATACATTTCTAATGTGACAAATGAAGGTTGACCAGAGGGATCAATAAAAGACCATTATTATTATGTAAAAAAATGTGTGTGTGTCAGGCACAAACACAGGTAATTTGTATACTGGATATTTATTGGGGGAAGTGTTATGTGAATATTGCTCATCCTGAGGAATTTTCATGTTTTTAAAATAGTATGTAAGGGCTGCTGTAACCAGACATGCAGCAAATTAAAAATTATTTAAGGAAACATGTGATCTTCAAAGAACCTGTCATTGTATGCTGTACTTACAATTAGTACTTAATACATTAGTTGTGTTAGCTATCCTGTTTACTTCTTTCAACACTTGACAATGTCAGCTTTTCCTGAAGTTGGACTTCTTCAATCCAATTTTCCTTGGAGATTTATCCTCATTTCTCCTGGCATTCTTTTGAACTTTATTGTACATAAAGTCATAATGCTGACATAATTGTGTATAGAATTGTAATTTTATACCTTAGAATATTTCAAGGTATCAAGATGACACTATTCTTAATTTTATTTGTACAAAACTAAGTTTACTAAAGGTTGTTCATGTAATGTGTTCATTTTTTTTTATTTTGGCCATTATAGTTCCACCAGTCACACTACTGTTGATTGGCAGTGTTCATTTTTTTTTATGCAGGTAAAATGGTTACTATTTCATTTTTTAACAGAACTTGTTGCTTACATTCATACATTTACCACCATGACATGGTAATAACTGGAGAGGGCTATATGGCTTCGATAGGTTTATATGCCAGATGCATACTCTGGATTTTATTTCTCTGATAGATAATGAATTAAATTGAGTCAACTTTTTTCAGAAGTTAAATTAAATCAAATCCTGATACGAGATACGAGTATGTGTTTTGTGTATGGCCATATCAAAAAATTTAGTCTTTCATATTGCACCTTCCAGAGTGAATGTTCTCAAGGGGACTTATGGCCCAGCCAAAATAGGTTTGTTTCTCATTGCTAGGTATAATGTCAATGAAACTGTGTAAATAAAAAGATGTTATGTAGTGTTTGTTTTCATAAACCTTTTTATTCTTCTGGTTTGTAAGAGAAAGCATGGTAGATGACTGCCCAATCAGTCTACATTCTGAAACTTTATACTGCTGAATACACTCGAGGTATCATACTGATAGCCTACAGAAATCAAACTGGTTTCTTATATTAGTGCCAATACTGTACAAACATAACCAGACAAAACAGTAGAGGAAAAGTTACATTTCACAAAAATCCCCAGGAGAATAAAACTGCCACAATGCACTAAGAATGGCAGTAACTCATAATGAGAGAGACTTCTCCATGGGTTTGGCTCCTAAGCCAGACATGTGATGAGTAATATGCTCACAATCAATATAAGCTTAGGTTTGAACAAGTGGAACTCTCAGACCTAACAGGCAGCTAATGTAAAGCTAACTCGAGGTAGGAAACAACATACCACTAAATAATTTGTAGTTATGATGGTAAAGTGGGCACGTGGTTGCTGAGATATGTAGTTATAATGGTAAAGTGGGCACGTGGTTGCTATGAGAAATGTGTTATCAGCAATGTAACTGTAACAGATTAAAAGTTTCTGCCCAATAGAGTAAAAGACTAATGGATATAAGGCAGAAACATGAATACTTTGACATTCAACAAGGAACAGCTACAGAATTTCAAGATCCACTGTGTAAGTAAAATAGATCTCTCAGACAGACTGTTTGACAGACATGAAAATATCGTGTCGTCAAAAATGTGCCGGATTAAGACCTACCAGTAAATCTGATGAGAGCTGAGGCAGAAAGAACACAGGAAAGAGGGCCAACAAAAATCACTTCATATCTTGTCCCATATAGAGAAATGCAGGAATGGCTCCGGGATGATGATACCTCCTGGTAATCGAAATATGTGCTACGGGCTTAGGTAACTGCCTTAGTCAAGCTTACAGAAATTTCCACTGTGGATTCCCAGGAGGCTTTGATCAGACTTGATAGGTAGTCAAGATGATGTAGGTTACTGGAAACAATTTTTTTTCTCATTCTACAAAACACAAGAAGGGCAGGGTTTCAAACTGTCACAACTGTTAGAAGAAAATAATGAAAATGTCATAACTTTTAGATGAAAGTACTGAAAATTTCATTAGATTCAACAACTTGTGTGATAAGTGTGGCTGGCAGAGTAGTTCTGGCTACTGGAAAATCCACCTTAGTATATTAACTTCCACCACACCAGGAAACAAAACCTTATCTCGGTGCCACATGTCAAAACAAAGAAAAGTTCCACATCTAATGAGTACAGAGGGATGGATGTGACTTGGCTTGGTATACCAGTTACCATTCATCCAATTTAACAACCTTCCAGCAAAAGGCACTTTTCACAGATTTTGAATTTGAGTGACTACTTGTGGAGGATGCTATCAACCCACAAAAACAGAGTTTAACAAAAACATTTTTGCTGATATTATTAGAGTATAGTTCCTTGAATGGGATGGTGTTGGTTTTACACTGAATCCAACAACAGCAACCTCCTATAAAGCCTGGCATTTGATGTAAAAGGCTGGTTGTAGGCCAATTTTATTATGCCAAACTGTAAAAGAAGTTAAAAGTGTGTGCTTAAATCAGAACTAGTTTTTATGGTTAAAACCAAGTCAAAATAGTTAAATAACTTGAATTAAGAAAAAGGCAATAGGCAATGCAGGGACAAACATTAGGCACTGTAAAGAAGCCCGAGTCTCCACCATCTGTAACCCCTTACAGGGACCACACTTGATCCACAAAAATCTATCCTTCACAACTTAAGTAAAGCTTGTTTTGTGTAACATCAAGGAAATAAAATATCTAAAGAAGGATTTTTCAGCCATAGAGCTCAATAACTTTCACCACATTACTGCTAAATCTGGACCTAAAAATAGTAATCTCAATTTAAATCTATAAAAATGCTACATAAAGAATTTTGCACATTATACTTAAAATAAAAAAAAAAAATGGCCTTACTATTTGATCATAAAGCCCTAATACCGAAGGGAAATGTAACACTGAGCTCTCACCTGCAAATTCTACACACTAAATGAAGACAGGTAGGTACATCCCACATCATCAGTGTAAGCATCTTGTAACATTTAGTGTTCTTGGCTACCACGGTCCAAACCAAACTCCTCTTTTACTGCAATTTAACAGGTCTTTAATCCATGGCATCAATCTACACAAGATCTTGTCCATCTTGCACAGAGGAATCACCATCTGTCATAGCCAAATCAACAGTTTAGCTGTCAGTGATAGATTTCAGGGTTTGTGGAACAGGTACAAGACTTCCAACTACAATTCTTGCCAAAAACTTGAACAGTTTTAAGAAGTGGTCTGTTTTAAAGCGGTATATCCATGACTACAGAAAATTCTCTTAATATTCAAAATTAAACTTACAGTAAGAAAAAAAAATGGGTATTCAAAAGAGACATCAGACAAAACTGGATTTGAAACCAATTCAACCACTATTTTGGTGTAAGACCATAAATAACCAAGAGTTCAAGTGAATTTCCCAACCATTTTGGTATAGTAAATGCATAAATAACTGAAGACATCTCAAATTTTACTTAAAAACATTATTGCTCTAACTCACTGAAATGGTTGGATTCCTCACATACTAAAGTATGACCATTAAACCAAGCAATGAGGTTCAACAGTTCAAACAACCTCGACATACATGGAACAAAAAGCATGAGAAATAAACAACGAAGTTCTTGGAATAAACATGGTAACTAACCAAAAATACAAGGGATTACAAAACAATGAACAAAAACAACTTTGCTTTGCTACAAGATACCTTTATTCACATCCTTAACCTAGAGTGGACTAAATTATATGACACAAAGTGACAAACTGCATATCTTTAGACATGGTCAACAAAAATATATTCAACTATACAGGCACACATTTAGTGTGATTTATTCAACATTTCCCTCTTCAGTCTGAACCATCAACAACTCTACTGTACAATTTAATACAAAATGATTGCAAAACAATACTGTAATGCTACATTAGGCAATAAGCTCTTTAAAAAATGAAGATGTAAAACCATTTTACTTCCATATTTCACCCCACCTGATTCTAATTTACATACCAGAATTTATATTGCATTTTTTTCAATTTTTCTTATTCTAATTCATTTAATTCATCTTTTCATAGATATAATTCTACTCATTCAAAAGTGTTTTGTGCCAAAGCATTACACATCCGGAAGATGATGTTTTGGGCAATAAAAGGAGAAAATATACAACAGGAAATAGAGTGCACTGTGGGAACGGGACTGGACACACTCTTCATTTCCTATGGTGTGTGTGTGTGTGTGTGTGTGTGTGTGTGTGTGTGTGTGTGTGTGTGTGTGTGTGTGTGTGTGTGTGTGTGTGTGTGTGTGTGTGTTGTGTGTTTGGGTTATTGTACCCTGTATAGACTTTCGAGTGACTGGAAGCCTACTCTTGAGGGCATGATGATATCTTAAATGGCTAATGCACTGTATCTTACAATGACTACTAAATATTTCTTACAAAGATTGAATCCTACAGCTTATGAAGAGGGGGGGAGGGTGGGATTTTGTACATTTTTTGTGTCCATTGTCATTTTTGCATATGTAGCGTTATCACGCACAAGTCACATGATACTATGCCTCTGCAAAGCTCACTACTAGGTCTTCCTGTTGACATAGTACTGCTAAGGAGATCCATAGGCCCAAGTTTCACACCACCACCAACAATTGTGAAAATAATAAAGCATTTCTTCTCTATATTAATCTGAGTGGATGCCCAATGCAATCTCTCCCAGTACCATTGCAGAGACAAAGACATGTCCTGATAAAAAAATCTACAACACATATTATCTAATATCTTAGGTATAGCTCATCACATGGTTCCCTGGAAGTTGAAGATCACAAAGAGTAATAAAGATACATATCACTTTTGCACTGGAATAATTACTACGCATACTGACACTCGGCTTTACGTGACATCTGCCTCCAAAATATAAATATGACTACAGAATTTAATCTGTAAAAAATATACAGCCTTTTAGAAACGATATGCTGGTTTCTGAAAACAAAAACAATAACTATGTAATATTATTCAAGATGAAGAAAAATTTGGTCCAGTTAAAGAAATTTCTAGATAATCTACACCTACCAAGAAAAAAGAGGAGGTACATAGCTTTCAATTTATGCTTTTGATAGATTTCGCAACACTTATAACAGAAGTACTAAATAAAATATAACTTTCACAGACTGAGTCATTATAATATCTAGGTGAGCACCTCAGATCAAGTGAACAATCAATCATTCCTTTTCCACCTATTTACATTACGATATTCGTTTCCTATCATGCTTTTTTTTTTTTTGGTCCTACATGTAGAGCACCAGCTGTCAGCATGAAGTTCAAGGCAGGTTATTCTTCATTTTAAGTACAACCTGTTTCAAACCCTTAATAATAAAAATGACTTCTTGGACTGCTGCCTCTAAGGAAAATGCTGTGCTGTCAATGTGGTCAGGTCTCCACCAGGGCACAATAAGACTGAAGCACTTGCGGTCATGCATCTGGGTCTCGTGTAGCCTTCTGAACCATACACGAACGTGCCACAGACTCAAACAACCTGCAAGATTGTAGCATGACACCTGTTAGAGATTGACAGATGTTGCATCATTTACACCTCAATTCAACCAGAACTGTATATTCTGAGGACACTTCAACTTGCTAATCGGTCGAAATCTTGATATTGTGAAGGTTGAAACTGATACAGTACTTTTGTCTGAACTTCCTTAACAGCACTTCTATGTCCAAGACAAAATCAAAATTACCTCTCATGCATCAGCAAACACTAATGAAACCAGCTTAACAATGTACCTACAATAAATTATTTGCTACAACCAAATTAGGATTTGTATACATACACATTACACAAGAACTAATACAGTATTTTTGCCTCGATGCATAAGTAATAGTATTGTTTAAAAAAAAAAGGACCCAATCCATCAACTTAATTTAGTAGTCTAACCACACCACTGGGTCAACATTCTCGAACTCACATACAGCTGGCCTAAAGGGTAAGCTCTAAATAATCAATAGTCTCTAATCCTGAATATTCATCACTGGTCAAAAACTAGACAACCATATTAATATTTATTAATACTAAATTTAGCTTTTTTGCATTTTCATAACTCTTAGACTGAGTCACCAAGCTGATCATCAAGAAACCCATCCACATCACTAAATTTTAAATATAATCTTTTTTTAGTTTCTCAACTATATCAAAAAATTTTATTTTGCCCTTCAGTTTCACAACTTATACAAATCTGGTCATGTCAATAAAAAAAAAAAAAAACCCTAGAGCAACACTTTGAACATAGAGCAACACTTTGAACACAAATTAAGATTTCATGAGGCACAACTTTGAACACAAATTAAGATATCATCATCAATAATGAAACTGATCACCTACTATCAAATGCATTCTTCTTGCAAACTACTTCCTGTAACATGACAAAAGGCATTTCTCAACAACTGTACAGCTGATAAATATACAAAGAAGTACCAAGGCAAACAATTTCATGAAGACAGTCTTCAGAAGTACTTTGCTATCCTCACGAATTTTTATTCAATTATCCTTAAGATTTCATAAATGTAAATTATACTACCATACCACTAATTTTCACTGTGTAAAATCTTGCAGCTTCTAATATCAAACTTATTCAATTTCTGCCTTTCTAATATAATTCTAATGATCACTTAAAAACCAATACATTCTTGAAAGGAAAAATTATCAAACTGCCAATTAAATACATTTCAAGTCACAAATAATATTAGAGTAATAGTGATTGAACATATACATGCAGTACACTCAAGTAACTAGCTCCACCATACTTGACATCAAACTCGTCTCCAAGAATATACTCCTACCAGTACTTTCAATAAATAGCTTATCAACAATACAACACAACATCCACTAAGAAAAATCTTCAACCTTTACAAGAATTGTGGTTTAGTTTGTGACTCAAGAGATCACAAAAAAGTATTGTACAGTAATTCTAAGGCCACGACTGTTTAAAGGAATAAACTCTCAATTTTACAATTGAGCTACTAAGACAATTAAGCTAGGATGGTAGCCTGTGACCAGTATTAAGACTTCATGGGTACTGAAATTCATGAGCATTATGTAATTAAACTTATGAAAACTTTACTCAGAAAGAAATTAAATTAATTTCAACACTAAAGGCTACAATCTTGCTAACATTCTTAGTATTATGATAAAGTTTAACCACCATTAGATATTAAAATAAGTGCAAAAGAAATATTTGGGGACTAAATATTAATCAGGACTTAAATCACACTTAAAATAAAATTATATCTAGAAATAAAGTTAATTCAATATAAGGCCCTTGAGCTATGCATTCAGTGGATTGGTTCCAGCACCCCATATGGATCTCAAAATCCACATAGTTTAAAATTCCTTAAGTAAAATTGAGTAACAGTATTGTAAAAATAACATACTCACATCCTTCATGCACATTCAAGTATTGATGCAACCATCGTAACCCTAATAATGCTGTATCTACTAAGTACAACACTAGCAACAGCTTAACACTTTTACTCAAGATTTAAATAAATATTGTTTAACGACCTGAAAGAGAACCCGGAAACAGAATTAAACAGACTTGACAGAATAATGATTACAAGAATTAAATACAGTACTATACTGAATTTCAATTAATAAAAAACAAATAAAACCCCAGAGAGACATGCATATCCAGGGGATGTCATCATCCTACAGGGTCTGCCTTTGAATTAGTTAGAGTTTTGGATTTTAGAAGCTGAATGAATTTTCACAAATGTATTTTCAACTCTGCACAAGTGAATCCCACATAAGCCAACACCCAACTGTGTTTTACAGTGGGAACCCATGACCCAGAACCTTTTAATACATCAGAAATGCAATGGCAAAATCCATATTACTATGACTCAAGAATTCCAAATACTGTACTGCCAAACTAAAGTATCTTACATAATACATAGGTTATAAAACAATCCATTTTTGTTTCGTTTCAGAAACTTAAAATCGATAAATCCAGCATTTTCACTCACAAGGCTCATTTAAAGGATCTGTTCTTAAATAAGCATTAATAATTGGAGTAAGACTAAAGTAGCAGTTGAATTCAACAGCAAGGTGGAAGTGACCAATAGTAGAAGTTGGAAGGTTAAGGGCTGAAAGCAATGTAGTCAGGGTTGAAGAGGCACTATCCAAGAACCTTATTACTATCTACTGTAAATTACTCAAGGCACTCGGGAAGCAAAACCCCATGCACACAAATCCTTCAAATTTGGATGTCAAAATACAAGCCATCCATCACTTACATACAGTACTATAAAAAAAAATTACTGAGAGTGAACTGGACCACAAGAATTCATCAAGCTTTGACTGCCTTTATTCCTTGACTTGTCTAGCTACCCTAACAAGTTCAGCCACACCAAGTAATAAATCTTACAACTTGAAAATGCTTTGGTATCACATCTTCCTTTGGAATAAACCACTGCTGTTTAAGAATTCAATCACTGCTCATCAAGCCAGGAGGCCCATTCAAATGCTATGTAATCATTAAACCCTCTAATATAGAAGACTACAAACATGTCTTCAAAGAACCTATAAGTACTACTAAACTAAAATATTAATCCAAATAAAATTACCCTAAATAAAAATAAATCTTCCCAAAAATGCCATTAGCAATACTCACCTTAATCTACCACAGCTCCTCTAAAACTTCTCTAAACTTCTCGAAATACTCACTTTTCAATTTCAGGGGCACATTTGACAAACTCATGACTCCAGAACCTAAAAGAAGGATTCTTAATCAGCTCGATGAATGTGATGAGTAAACCCCAAGGGTGTGGTCGATTGACAATCAACCTCTCCAGAAGAACCCTGGTTATCTGTTCCTGAATTGCTTCTGCATTTGCTTCAGCAAAGAGATGTAAGAGAGTGCAGCTGAAGTAATGCGTATGGCTATTTGGATAGCGCAACTGGTTGGCTATGGCATTCAGGAACAAGTAACGACCTGCGCAGAGACAGAAGATTAACTGAGT
Source organism: Macrobrachium rosenbergii (assembly GCF_040412425.1). Classification (NCBI taxonomy): domain Eukaryota; kingdom Metazoa; phylum Arthropoda; class Malacostraca; order Decapoda; family Palaemonidae; genus Macrobrachium; species Macrobrachium rosenbergii. The sequence continues at coordinate 27,755,163 of NC_089753.1, read as the reverse complement.
TTAGTAAAATTAGGCCAAAACAAAATACACTAGAATACCAACTTTTTCTTTCTAAAACATACAACAAAATTTATTGTGCTAAAATATTCAGGAAAAGACATCACCCCAATCTCAGCAGAGATAATACTCTTAAGAAAAAACCACTGAATACAACTTCCATAAATGTACTCTACATTAAAATTTTTCTTTTAATCAAGACTGAAGTGTTATCATCAAGTATGTTTGTATATTTAATGCAAACTTTCAGGTTTACAAGGGTCATCCTCACTGTGATACCCAAAACCTGAATTCCCTTTAACTGCCTACATTAGAAGGTAGTCACTTGTATCTTGACTCATATCATAGGATGTGATTAAAAAAAAAAAGGTACCTTCTGTGTCTAAATCAACACCGAGGTTCTGAAAGATGTCCATGTGGGCGGAGTGAGCAATCGTGGACATGGAAGGAGTTAACCCCTTACTATGAATCTGTGCAATAGCCTGCATGCCAACATACAGCACCAAAGAATTCATCACAGACATGTTGTACCTCATCCCGGGTTCACTGGAAACTTGCTGCAAATCAAGTACTTAATTAAAGGCCAGTCAAATAAGAGCCAGAGTTTTGATTCCATTCTGTTTGTTTCATTTCATGACCATTACAGTGTCACCAGGTATTATTAGAAAGGTTTTGAATACACAAGATGAACTGTTCATTGTTCTGCCAGTCATATTCCTAGGTTAGCCTATAGTTTACTGGCAGATGCAAGAACCGTATACATAGCTTGCATAGTTTTATAAGTAGAAGCCAAGAGAGACTAACCTCTTAACAAGCAAGATTAAGTATTTCATATAATTTTGGATTAAAGACAGACAGAACAACTTGCACCACTGAATGTGAGTCATTACACTAGTCAACTATTCAGGTTTACAAATTACTAGCAACTTTTAATTTTAATAAAAAAAAAGTAATTTCATTTCTACCCGCATCTAATCCTCTTACACAACTCCAAAATTAACTATTGCTCCATCTCAAGAATTCTATCAATTTACTTAATAAATAATGACTGTATGCCTAAGAATATTACTAAACAGTGGATGGAACACTAACTTAATCACTCTTTTAGCAAAGAGAAACTACAAAAGTGATGAGAGCAACATACCTGTAAGTAAGTACGCATATCTGAAAGGAACGTAACTGGTGTCCTATTCTTCAGGTAAGAATCCAGGTTCTTCTTAAATTCCGGTGGTTGAATTAAATTGGCAACATTTGTTACAATCTTGGGAGAAATTGTGATTTCAGGCAACATATCAACTTTTAGATTTGGAGTAAATGGATCAGGAAGTCTCATGTTACGGGGAAATGCGCTCAAAATCAAGTTGCGCATCTGAATGCAGTTTGGAGGGATGACGTCACAGAACCCGTAATGGTATTCACAGAGAAATTCTGGGAAGTCGTGTAAGAGAACCAACAATACCCGCAAGGTTCCCTGAAAAACAATTACAAATATCAATTTGGTAAACAAAATTAACTACAGTATACAGTATTACAATTTAGCTCTGCAGTCTGGTTAAACTAATTATAACTAGAGCTACTTAAACTAATCAAAGTAACTTTCAATGATAAAACATGTACAGTACAATATACTGCTGACAGTGTAGAGCAGTCATGCTGAAATTCTCAGGCTACTTACTTTGTAAAGCATAGTAAGTGGTTTTGCAAGCTCTGCATTCCTGAGGAATGGCGCTAAGAACTTGAAGAGATCAATCAACAACATTGAATACATAGACCATCCCTTTTGCTGGGGAGTGATGGCCAGCATACGTCCTATGAAGACACGGTGACTCACTATTTCTATCCATGCATATGCAAATCCTGGGCACTTGCTGGGACGCAGTAGGTGTAAGGTTTGGGTGAATGCCATGAGAACCTGACAGCACAGACATGATTAATGTATGTAATAAAAAAGAAAATTTCAATCTGAAATACTATTTGTAGGTCAAATACCATTACAAAATTCACTTTCATTTTTACTGTGAAAAGTTTGTTGCTGTAAATACACCAGACTTACTGGTAAATTGATAGACTCTAATATGGCTTCCGGAGCATTCAATTCTAGGAACAGCATTATCAGGATACGGTGATATGGAAGTTGCTGGAATTCAGTTCCATTAGTTTCTATGTCGTGGATCATGATACCAGAGACTAGACCAAGTACCTACAAATAAAAGATATACAGTCACCAAAAAGTCAGTACTATACTGTGTCAAACAAGGGAAAAACAAAGTACTAAAATTCATCTGATAATGGGTAAGTCATTGGTGGCAACTTTCATGAAAAATGCTAAAGATTAACGTCTTTATTTCAAAACATTTGTGACACTTTTGTACTGTTTAATAAATTAATGCTTCTTTCTCCTTTACCCAAATCACTTCACTATGAATACACTCCTATCCCAAGATGACAGGCTTGGTTTTATGGGTATTAAGCAGGCTCGTCTCAATGACCATGAGAATGATCTAGTAATTCCAATTAATTTGAAACAAATTCCACTTCAATATACTACAGTATGTCATTTCAAAGTTCATTACCTGTCTGAACTTAGTGAAAATAACCCTATCCTCAGAAAAACAAGAGAAGAAACATTTCAAAGTCAACTCACATTATCACATTAGTGCGAATCTGAAATTCCATTCATACACACCTTATTAAGCAGATTAATCTTGGTTGTTGGGTTTGTGGCCTCCCCAGAATGTTTGACTAACAAGGCAATGAGGCGCACAAAGGCATCCAAATTCTGGAAACATTTGCTTCGCATGTAAGTGGGTGATGCAGGACCTTGTCCATGCTCCAGAATGGAACGCACGCACAAATCTCGGCACATTGAAATGCAGATGCGGAAGAACCTGATATCAACATGGAAAATATGGCTAAGAGTTAGTAACACACAAGAAGATTGTTTGTATCAACTCTTCTTTCAGTCCCAGCTACAGTGCTTCCTGCCTTTTCTTAAGTTCCATTTATTCCCAACTTACTTCTCAACCTTACACTTTACCTTTCCCTAATTTTACCATTGCACATAAAATAAAGTCCAATGAAGGCAGGTAAGACAAGGATCCTACAATGTATACAGAATTAAGTTGCTAACACAGTCAACAATATTATGAGCATTTACGAAATGCTATGCAGCTCTTTTTCTTATTCATCCCCTGTTGCCAGCAATCTCTACTGCAGCTATGCTTCCATTGTGGCTGTACTGTGACAATACATTAACTGTTGTAACTTTATGTGTTTACATCAGACAAGTTAATCTTGTAAATCCATTACTTAAGAGTTATTTCAACTAAATATAGAATAGTAGTTAACTGTTATCTTTAAATAGCTTACACAGTGATCTGAAAACTTATTAGTGGAGCCTGTTCACTATCAAGGGACCAGTTCTGTTTTACCTTGTAATGAGATCGTCAGTCTTCAAAATACCATGTAGATTCATCTGTTTCACATAATGCTGGAAGGCTGATGCTGAGCCTTGCCCGGCTGTTGGAGAGTGATACATCTGGATCCATTCCCGCAACAGGACTTCAGTCTTTTCCTGCAAAGCAGGTGGGTCTTGAAAATCCCGGGCCTGTGTTACTCCAGAATGGAAGTGAAGACTTGGAAGACTTGATATTCCAGTGACGCTGCTTGCTCCCAAGTGAGTACTGCTCAACCTTTCACCACTCATGAGATCGTGTTTCAGTTTAAGTGCTTCAATCAACATAAAGAGGCCCTCTGGGGGTTGGCGACTGTGACAAAGACGAACTAACCCTTCCAAAGTGAGCTGCAGATCAGATTCACTCAGTACTGTGTTACTGGGATCATCAACCAAATACATCTGGGGAATAAAAAAAAATTCAGGAATTCATTTTAATGGATACTTAGTTAAAAATACATTGGAAAACATATGTAGAGTAAAGGGAATATCAGGACTGCACTAAAACTATGACACTATTATACTAACCTGGACTAGCTGCATAATAAAGCGAGAATGCATTGGCATCAAAGTAGGCAGGCGAGGATCCTCTAAAATACGTGCCAATTGTTCATCAAACAGCTGCATATTTAACAAATGAGAGCGGATTAACCAGTCAATGACATCCAAATTAAACTTGCCCTCATCTCTTGACTCAGCCCAACACCTGGAAAAAAGAATTAGTTGTTAAACTTCACTTTGCAGGTAAACAAAATAGGTAAACAAAATATCTACTGTATGAAAATTTAAGATAAGCAAGCTAGACACTTGCTTTTTCAAAGTATGGTAAATTGCTTTGATACCCAAACAATTATTACTAACATTTGGGTTTCATGGCCAACAGTTTAAGCTGTCCTGTTTTTAAAATCTCAATTCCACCACTTTATTTCATTGGCAAGTAATACTAGGTACTCAATGACTCTCAGGGTTCACTGTCTTAAATGTAATTTTTGTTAATACACTAAAAAAAAAAAAAAAAAAAACAGCAAGTACAGTATAGTGGAACCCATATTTTCGGCGGAAAAATGTAGTTGACATTCACTGATGGCAGAACTTTATCAGTAAGTGATTAAGTCAAAATTGCTAGGAAGTGTGAAAAGCTTGACTTTAGACAAAATCAAAATAATTAGGGTAACCATGAACAAACTAATAACAAATCTAGGGAACCAAGTACAAAAAAGCACAAATGGAAAAAGACACTGACAGCCATGAACTAACTATCTGCATGATTTGACAGATTCCTCTTCTACCATTAAAAAGCTTTGCATATGGGGACATCTTGTGACAAACAAAATGGGCACTGAAAGTTATGAGTTCATATTTCAACAAAGACTTCTGAAGGTAACTGAAGGCCTAAAGCAATGAAGGCATTAAATTTATTTAGTCTACTGATTTTCAGTTTTAAAATGGCTCCCGTAACAGGAGTACAAATCTAACAATCATTATAGTTACTGACTGCTCACATAGTGGTAAATATTTTTCTAGCAATATTTCCCAAAATCCTATCGATACACAATCTATAGTATTTCAGAACCAATAAAATAATCACGGCACACTTACTTCGTAACATTCCTCGATGTCCAGCCAAGGCCATATGACTGTGGATCAGCCATGGCCTTCAAGACAATGAGATGGCAATCCCTAAATCGTAAGGCCAACTGACTTAACTCCGGTTCGGTAGGTAGCTCACGCGAACCTTCCAAAAGGTTCTCGACAGCCTAAATTGAGAAAGATTGAGATTAAAACATTTATTTTCGTCTAATGTGTCAAGTATGTTTACATATTTCAGCTCTAAAGTTTCAGAAGACTAACCTTTCTTAGCAACAACTGAACAGAGTGAACGTCACGATTCGATCGAGTGAAGATCAATCCATCACGCAGAGAGTGTAACATAGGAATCAGCGGTGATGTTGGTGCGAGGGTTGTGAAGGCCTGAATTGTATGGTCTAATTCAGCACTCATGCGGTCCGTCAGGAGTAAGAAGGCAGTTGCTTCATCGTTACCGAATGATAAGTGAGGTTGCTGTTGCTGCTGCTGCTGCTGTGTCTGCTGCTGTTGCTGCTGCTGCTGCTGCTGCTGCTGTTGCTGCTGCTGTTGTTGCTGTTGCTGCTGCTGTTGCTGAAAAGTTAAAAGTAAAAACTCTAGAACATGAAAAACATGAAAAGTCTGCTATAGGACCAAGTTACTAATCTGGTTGAGTTCAACTACAATTCTTTTCAGCTTATTATCAATTAACAACTAAAAATACAGAGCCAAATTCTCGAAATCAGAAGAGCTTGCAAACTTCTGCAAACACCATTGCACAAATAAAATATACAGAAAACTAAGTACTTGATACGCATGCAGGATGTATTAACAAAAACAAAAGGAAGCAGGAGCAACAGCATTTTTGTCTTTATAGTCCATGCTTCTTTTCAGAGGACAATAAATGAAGGGGGTTGTTGTTGTTGTTGCTCAACCTCTTCCCCTTCAAGTTTTTCGAAAAGGTGAAACAAAATTTTTAAAATAAGATTTTCATTAAGTTCTTAGATGTTTTTGTAAGCAGTGCAGTTTTTGTCGACAATTTATCAATATACTGGGAGCGTTGGAAACAAGAATGCATCAGAGAACATGTAAAACTGGGGTCATGAAAATAAGTAGGGATATTTTTGGGAAATTAATCAATATTCTTGAGATTGGGAAAAAATAAGCACACAAGTGTTCACGAGCACAAAAAGGATAGTAAGGGAATGAGTAAATGATGACCTACCAAATGTAGAATCTGATATTTCTCGACTAGACTGTTGTGGCATCCACAACTGATGTGGCAAGACCATGAAATATCAAAGTTTCCAGTTATTTCCATCTTATCTACAAAGTTTTCTTCAGGGGCTAACTTGGCTCAGGTTGAAGGGTTGCATAACCTAATCTGTTGTAAGTTTAGCCTGTCAACATTATCAGTTTTCTTTTGTTTGGATGCAAGGCACCAACAAATGAGCTTTTGCTTTGTTCTTGCTTGCAGTCATTTCTACTGCCACAGCTATTTCCAAGTTAGCACACTCCTCTGATTGACAGGTACTGAAGGCTTATGTGGATTAGGAGTTAAAGTTTCCTTCCATGCCTTTTTTTTTTATTTTTTGGTGTATAATTTGTTAGGACATAAGTCACCAGTTTTGTTTAAACATTTCTTTAATTTTTAAAGACATTTTACCAATCTTTATATTTACTCTTTACTATACTCCCTTAATTTTCTTACTTGGGATACTGCATTCCAGGTTCTATATGTACAAAGTAGTTTTGTGACCCTTTAACTGACACTCCTTGACTTTTGATTGTCTGAATGGCTTTTCCTTTCAGAGGCAATTTAAATTTTCCTCTTCTAATAGTGCTTATACCTCTATTTTATGTAAAATCAAACTTGACCCATTTTTATTCGCAATATGGAATTCAAAACCGGTTAAGGTTGGGTCTGACATCCTGGCTTTTAGCATCCTACTTTTATTCCTTGTTTCTTCACAAAGCTTTAGCGCAGTGTATGCATCTGGTTTGTTTTCTGTTTCCTATTCTCATATTAACCTCCACCAGCTCATGCTTTGACCACTACATGCAACTTAAATCATAAAACATAAAAAGGAATCGAACATACTTCACTTACTGTAGTGATAGGCACTGGCTTTGGTAAGAACATGGCATCCTGTTCACTGATGGGAAGAAAGCCTGGTATATTCCGTGCAAACTCTTCATACACAGCCATTTGGGGTGGTGTCACCCCACCTACTTGAAGACGGATTTGTTCAGGCATACGTTCTGCTTGGTATGTAAGAACAACTGGATCACAGTACCTTCGGCCTTCTGTTCGGGCTAATTTCCGAGCTTCGTAATCCTGTATACATAATAAAATACATGTAAGTAATGCAACTTGCATTAATCAACCCAAATCTTTGCAATAATTCAAAATTCAAAGGTTTTCATTCTGAAAAACCTACCTGTGACAGCCTTTTGTCCATCTCCATTACTGCTTTTTCTGCTGCAGTTTTCTGGATAAAGGCACAAGCAAGACCAATATTCTCCTGAATTATCAAGGCAGCCATTTCTTCAATTTGGTCTGCTGCATCACGACTGTGACTACAAGACTGCAGCTGGGAGACTTGCTGATGAGAGAAAAGATAAACAAAATGAATACAAAAAGGTTTCAATATTAGATTGCCTAAGTTATTAATTGTAGCTTGACAAGACCATTGAATTAGACTGCTAACCTGACTGTAGCTCGCCTGAGGAATTTGTTCAGAAATAAATATTGAAAATGGAACATGATCAGTTGAAAGAGCAAACGCAATGCACTTACAGTACTTAACATTTTTAGGATTATTGTACCTTAAGAAATATGTATATCATCCATACATAAAGTTTTTTTTTAATTTTTCTTGCTAAACCACATGCCTACTACTTCCATCTGCAAGTTAAACCACAATTTACATGGCCGTAGCAGATTTTTCAAATGAAATAACATGGCTCATTAAAGACATGAGACAAATCCATCTGGGTGGAGACCAATTCATAGAAGTGGGAAATTGACTAAATGCACACTTAACATATCGACACAGTGGATTACGTCTTCTGTGAATTTGAGCAACAATCTGCACTGTTTGGAATTTAGATGGTGTAAACAAACTTTTAGAATTTACTTTAGAATATAAATTTTGCAGTCTATGCATGTATTTCTCATTTTACAATATGGACCCCTTTTTCTATTCACAGGCATATACTGTAAACCTTTTGGTATTCAGGTGTTATTTAATCATAAAGCTCGAGAGAGAGAGAGAGAGAGAGAGAGAGAGAGAGAGAGAGAGAGAGAGAGAGAGAGAGAGAGAGAGAGAGTTGACTAGGTCAGAGAGAGAAGACTGTACTAGTTTGCAAGTTCCCATAATTCATGAAATGTGCTCAATGTAATAATTTAGCACAGTTGTTAATAACAGTACCATTCACATTTCTCTGTGACTTTTACTAATATAACAAATTACTGAATGTACTGCAGGAGGTTTTTGATGAGACAATCCTCCAATACCCTTTTTTGTATATATATTTTTTTTTATCTAGTTACAACTTTTAAAGATGAAATCAACCCTATTCTGTGTTTCAGTGTACAGTATTTAGAAGGGTAGTGGTTCTAATTTCGTTCAAATTTTCCCTACCATCAATATGATATTTTCATAATAAAATAAATTTTGAACATACTTACCTGGTAGTTATATATAGCTTAAGTCCCTGACGCCACGGCAGAATTTCAAAACTCAGCGTAATCGCCGATCGGTAGTCAGGTGAATCCACCCAGCGCTTCTCTTACCCAGGTACCTGAACCATTCCAACTATTCCTCAGATCTTCCATGCCCTAGTCTCTAGAGGGGAGGAGGGTGGACTTACTGATATAACTACTAGGTAAGCATGTTCAAAAATTCTATTTTATTATGAAAATATCATTTTTAAACATCTAACTTACCTGGTAGTTATATATATATAGCTGATTGACAATTTGGTGGAGGGTCAGACAGCCAACATCGTTGGAATTTGCTTAAGGGTTAATAAACCAACTAAGGTCCTTACCTGATTAAGGAAGCTGACTTCAATGAACTCCTCATTTTGTCTAAGGTTTCTCCTTAAGAGGTCCAGCGATCCACTCAGGGGGCTGAAGACCTCTAGGAGCTGCCAACCGGTGTACCAACCTCTATGTGACAGACAACCTATAATACCCTTGTTCCGGGCGCCACCAAGGAACAAAATGATCATCTGACTAAAATCACGATTGTGAAGATCATGCTCAATCTTCACAAACAACCATAAAATTTTCAACCATTCCAAGGTAAGAACAAAGGGTACTGTTTTATGGAATTGATTAAGGAAGGAGTCTAATAAACTCCGCCATTATGTCTGGTAGACTCCTTAAGAGGTCCAGCGATCCACTCAGGGCTGAAGACTCCTAGGAGCTGCCAACCGCAAGAAACCAACCTCTATGTGACAGACAACCTATATTAATTTGTTCCGCATCACCAAGGAACAAATGATCATCTGACTAAAATCAATGATTGTGGAAGATCAAAACAATCTTCAAGCAAACAACCATCAAATTTCAACCATTCCAAGGCAAGAACAAAGGGTATTTATTTTATAGGATTGATTACGAAGCTGACTTCAATGAACTCCTCTCATTATGTCTGCATTCCTTAAGAGATCCAGTGATCTACCCAGGGGCTGAAAATCTCAGGGGCTGTCAACCGTGTATAACCTCTATGTGACTAGACTCCTCTCAATACCTTTGTTCCGGCTCTACCAAGGAACTTTCATCCAATGATTGCGGAAGACCGCGCCCAGTCTTCACAAACAACCATAAAAATTCTCAATTCCAAGGTAAGAAAAAGGGCACTGGTTTATGGGATTGTAGGGTATTCCCTCTCCCATTACTGAATTAGATGCTATAAACGGGCACAGCGACAGCAATCTTCTCGCATAATGTCTTGACTTGTTTTAGATAGTGAGAGGCAAATACTAACGTTGCTTCTCCAGAAGGTCGGGTCCAAGATAATCTGCAGGACCTGTTCTACTTAAGAGCTACAGAGGTTGCTACTGCCCTGACCTCATGCCTTTACTTCAGAATCTTGTAGTCTATCTCTACATTCCATATCTGTTTCTTTTATCAACTGTCTGATAAAATAAAACAGGAGCATTCTTCGACATCTATACAGAGAGCTTTGACTGAGCACCAAAGTCTCTTCTGAATTCCTTTCCTGAAGTCCTTTGTCCTATCCAGGTAGAGCCTTAGAACTCCTTACTGAATAGGACTCTCTCCTCCCCTGTTATGTCCAAGTAGGTTCGAATCTCGAACGCTCTGGGCTAGGGGTTGTGATGAGTATTCATTTTTGCAAGGAAGCCTAGTTGCAGTGAGCAGATTGCCTTGCCTTTATAAAATCTATATTCTTGCTGAGAGCATATCCAAATACTAACTTTCATTATGGCCAAACTGACTAAGAAAGAGTTTTCAGAGGTCCTTTAAAGATGCCCTCTGCAAGGGATCTAACCTACTTCTCCCATGAGAGGAACCTCAGGACCACGTCTAGGTTCCATGCTGGTGAGTTCTCTCTATATACAAATTTGGGTTACAGAAATATTGGAAGAGGACACATGGGTTGTCCTTTACACCATCCTCTAAATACCTCCCACTGGATTGGTATACCTTAATGGTGATAACCTCCCTTGATTTGCGATAGCGCCAGCTGCCTCCTTCTCAAAAACTTCTGGCTCTTGTGAGTTTTCCTCCGATAGTCCAAAGCAGTTAACAGTAGCGCTTGTAGGTTTTGGTAATATCTTTCCAAGTGGGGTTGTTTGAGTATCTACTTTCTGAGGTAGGCTACTCGGAATGCCCACCATCCAATCCAGTACTTCTGGGAACCAACTTCTGTCGCTTAGCAAGGGGCCAAGGGCCATTCCGGTCCTCCTCATGTGACACAAATTTTTTCAGTACCCTGTGTATTATCTTGAATAGGGGAAATGCATACACGCCCAAGTTGGACCAGTCCACCAGGAACGCGCTCATGTGCATATAGCCCCGGATCTGTACTGAGGTGTATGTCCAACCTCTTCGCTGGCGCTGTGGCTAAGAGATCTATGCAAGGACATCCCTAAAGTCCTGATGTAGCAAGCTCATTCTTTGAGAGGACTTTATTTCCTGCTCAGAATGTCCGCCCTACATTTTTTCTCCTTGATAAAGTGGGCTACTAGTTTTACATTCTCCTCTTTGCCCCAAAGAAGAGATTCTCTTATTGTCTCGTATAGAGACTCGGAGTGAGTGCCCCTTTGTTTGCTGGGATGTAGGCCAACGCTGCCGTGTTGTCGGTGTTGACCTGCACCTCTTTGTTCCCCATGCATCGTGTTCGAACTCCTGAGAGCTAGAAGGATTGCAGCAATCTCTTCTAATTGATGTTTAAATCCTCCTGCCTGGTCCAGGAGCCCGAGACTTTATTTCCTCGTGTTGCTCCCATACTGAGTCCGACGCTGGCCGGATAACAACACTAGGTCTGGTTCCTCTAATATAGAGAAGGGACTCTGGAGCTTGACGGGACGCCCACCACTACAACACGGTTCCTATTGGTTCCAAATGGGGATGCATCAATTTCCAGCTCATTTCCTTGTCCCAGTCCGATTTAGATGAAACTGTAACGGGTATAGAATTCAACCTCTCAAAGGAGACAAACTCGCTCCAGCTGAGGAAAGGGTTCCCAGCAGACTCATCCATTCCTTTGCCAAGCATGACTGTCTCTTATAAAGTTCTGAAATTTTCTTGAGGCTTGTCCTGTCTTATAATAAACGGAAAAGCCCGAAAATCCTGACTCTGAATCTTCATCCCAAGGCATAGAACCTCTTGGGATGGATCGGCTGATTTCTATCTCTGTTTATCAGTAGACCTAATTCTTTGTTAGACGCTTGATGCCAGTGCATCTTGCGCCCTGAGCTAACTCCACGCCTTGGCTTCCAATATCTTGAAGCCTGACGCCTGACGCCCAATGCCCGACGCTGATCGCCCGTTCATTGACGCCATGACAGATCACCCTAGATGCTTGACGCCACTGCATCCAGCCGCCTAGAGTTCATTCACTACGCTTCAGCCGCCTTAAACTTCTGACGCCTGTAAGCTTTTAGTTGGACGCTCATTATCATTCTCCTTCTGTTTTCCTGGTTGTCACGCTTTGCAGCTGGGAAGACAAAGTCTGCTGCATATTTTATAGTGAAGCTATACGCGGGCTTCCTGCCGCTGGGACAGGCTGGGAAGTTTCAACTACGCAACTATTTCCTCCCATCACAATAATGGACCGAGAGGGTATTCCGCAGGACGCAGTGATCAACCGAAGGAGGAAGAGGAGGATGTACGAAAGGCAGCACATTGTCCGCCACGCCTGCAGCCCGGTATCCTGACTGAATATAGGAACTGTCTATGTTTGTTCTTAGTAGGAGAGCTACCCTTGGGGCTGGAAGGGAAGAGCTCCCGGCTGCTGTGGCTGGGCAATCAGGTCAGAAGAAGGCTGCGGCTGCTGGAAAATTTGCTTAGAGGTTCCAGCTAGCTGACTACCAGCTAATGTAGAGAGATCAAACATGTACTGTACTAATTTCGGTACTTTGAGTCAAAGACAGACGTGAAAGGTTTGCAATTTGAAACTGTGAGCAACAGTCGTGCATCTGTCATTTGCAAACTGGTTTGCTGCCAGATATTTTGTTATTCAGATAAAAATTGGTGCAACCACTAGTCAAATTGTCTAGTATTTAAATTGCAGCAACAATAAACAAATTAATCAACCCTGTCAATTACTTGCACATTGTGACATTTGCTGGTAACTGTCTAGTCTGCACTAGTAGAGTGGACTAATTGTCTCTACAGAGGGGGTTCACTGTATTATAACCAGCTCACCAGAATCGTAGTAGTAAGAATGCGTAATCCACCCTGTAGAGCTCACATCACCCAATCCATCCACCTGAGGAACACACTGAGGCTTACAAAGATACTTAGTGCTCTATGTTATTGTAATGCTACTTTGACATAAATGGTAATTTGCTGCTTAGACTCACCATTTACTCAGATAGAAAATAATTCTATAACTCAAACCTTGAGAGAAGGGGTGAGAGGAAAAAAGAGGTATAAATCAATTTGATTTTGATTGACGTGACCCCATTAAACAGGAAAGAGCAAAGATGGGCCCTTTTCTTCAGGAGTCCTGCACGAGAAAGGTGCAGTTGATTCGTTGAACTATCTCCGGTCCTTTATCCATACACTTCCATATCAGATATATGAGGAAAACAAAGGCTGTCTTTCATTGTTTCTCTCCTTCAAAGTATCCATTCTTCGTAAATGCTGCCTCTCTCAGACTCCTTCACAAGAGTAAATTTGAAGGCGGGAACGAGGAGAAATAGATAAATTTCTCTGGGAAAATTTCCAGTAAATATCTTCATAAGCCTTTTCAAGTCTGGTGTGCCGATGGCCTTTTATATTGTCTTCACAGAAATTTCTGCATAATAGATTCACAGGAGAATGCTAGATATTATCATTCTCTCTTCCGATTTACGAAGACGGCGAATGACGCTTTCGTAATATCATCTTGACGCCCGCGCCTGGCGCCCAGCCCTGACGCCTGGCGTGTTGGCTGCCCATTTTCTGCTTAATGTCTAAGGCCCAGCTTCATGACGCCCGACGCCCCGGGAAGGCTTCAACTTCGACACTTGACGCCCAGGCGCTCCAGCTTCTACGCCTGGACATCCTGGCGCTCAGCCGACGCCGACGCCCTGGCGCCCAGCCTCTATCGACGCCCCAAGGCCCATACTTCAACTTCGCTGTCCCACAAACCTAGAGGTTACTTGAGAACTGGCCCAGCGGCACGGTCAGCGCCCCGGTTGACGACAGCAACCAATGGACGAAACACTTTAACCTCGCTTTCCTATGGCGAGGTGAGAGCGCCCCGGGAAACGCTGCCAACAGACGCCGAGGACGATTGCTCGGTAGCTAAAGCTCTTGCCTCTCTTCGTCTGGTTTCATTTTCCCTTCTACAGGGGTTGGTGAGCTTGGAAGAGGTCTAGGACTAGGAGCACAACAGGACCGAGCAGTCGCACCCTCCACTGCACTTGCACTAACAACATATTCGATCACATATTATCCCTGTCTTCTGAGAGGGATTTTACCTGTTGGGCCAGGGTCTGAAATGGCAGCCAACAAATCATTACATTGGGTCCTTACCTGCTCTTGGTAGGGGTTCAGAGACTACTACTACGTGGAGAAAGAAGGATCAATAGGATAGTTATCAAGGGGAAAAGAATTAACTATTCCCTGGGAATATCTGGAAGAGTGAGAAACAGTACTCTTGGCTCTTCTGAGCCGGTCTTTCATTCCCGTTCTTCAGACATACTAAGTGGGGATCCAAGGAGACTTTAGCAAGCCGCTTGCATCCCTAATACATTTTCACACTGGCGAAGTCAGATATGTTATAAGAAAATCCAAAAGCCAATAAGCCAAAGCCAAGCCAAAGCACTTCACTCAAAATAAGGTTAAAAACACAGGTTACGAGCGAATTCCATCGATGTTATCACATTAGCTGCAGGGGAAGATCTGCGAATAGTTGGAATGGTTCCAGGTACCTGGGTAGAGCGCACAGGTGGTTCACCTGACTACCGATCGGCGATTGCGCGAGTTTTTGAAATTCTGCCGTAGCGTCAGGGACTTAAGCTATATATAACTACCAGGTAAGTTAGATGTTTAAAAATCCATATTTTTACAGCATTTCTTCGTAAGGAGCTAACAAAGAGAGACTAATGCATGTGGCAAGAAAGGACAAGTGCTCTGTTAATGCTTAACCCACTACCTTTTCCTAAGTCCAAGTCTCACCACACTTTCTATTTCCATCTTAAAGGTAAATTTCCTAGATTACGTAAGTACCATCTATAGTGTGCCTGTGATGTCCGGTGCATGCGCACACAAATATAATTCAAATCTACTTGTAAGTTGAACCAAAATATTCTATAAAGAAATGGTGGCACTCATACATGCAACAATAAAAACCACCATGAAAACCAATATAAACTTACTCTTGCATAAACACTCCATAGACCTTGCTTCAGTCCTTTCCTCATTGTGTTAGCTACATAATCCCGGGATGTAATCATAGCCATCGCAGCCGTTAGGTTGCGTACCATGTGGTGCGTTGCAGCACGCATTCGTGACTCATCTGGATCTAAAGCAAAATCTTTCTTAATAATTTGCTCACTTGTAGTCATTGCAATCTTAATGCTTCTTTCTATCACAGCTCCAACTATCTCTTGCACCGCTATCTCTATGGCTTGTCGGATAAAGTGTTTTATCTGTGTGTTGGTGGTGATCAGTATATTATTAGTCTGAAAAGAAAAAAAGAAAAGGAATGGGTAATTCAAATGGATTATCATGCAGAGCTCACCAAGACTGGAAGACAACCCTTACACGATTCCAGGACCAACAATTCTACCACTATGTATATATATAAAAACTGTTTAAAGAAAAGTGCAATAGAACTATAGTACTGTACATACAAAATGACATCAATAGAGGCAATCCACACTACAGTATGGCACCGTTTTGTGAATACTGTACAGCAAAAAAGCAGATTGGTTAATTAGTGAAAAAGCTTGTACAGTACTGTATCACCTCAAAACAATGTTACACCTCAAATAGCGATAACAGTTCTGTGCTTGCATTTGAAGAGAATTTATCCTGCATATGGTTGAACATACTTGAAACTGCAATAAATTTTGTACAGTGTTTCATTAAAACCAACAAAAGCTACCATCACTTACAGGAAGGACTGGAATAGATATGTGAGCATCCAAACTCCTGAGAGAGAGTATATTTATGTCCGAGTATGCAAACCGTGGCTCTGAGGCAGTTTGTTGATGAGACTGGATGGGTGTTGGGGTTGTGGAGGGATGAGGAGGAAGGACTGCTGGTGGGGTGGGAGTGGCACCAACAGAGGAACTCTGGGCAGATGTGGCATTTGTGTTTATCACTGGTCCCGATGGAGCAACTGGGGCCCAACTGGTCTTTGCTGTTAGGATGATAAAAGTTTGCAATATGCATTAGCAATTTATAAATAAATAGCAGCACTGAGTTAAGTGTACACCATTCCAAGACATATAACCTTTACAGAATCTCTTACAATTCGCAAATATATAAAGCACTACCAACTTACGCATAAAGGTACTACTTGAGAAACCTTGCAGAGCTGTGAACAGAGGAGTAGATTCAGCTCTCTTTGGTCCAACAGGGTGGGACAACTGAGGTTTGATACGAGCAATACGATCCCTGTCATTCAATACATTTCCAGGTTTTAGCCCCTGCAAGAAAATCACTCACGTCAAAAAACAATTCTACATGAGAAGTATCTTGTATTTCATGTCTTGAAACATAATACTGAAACAAGAGTAATGAACTTACTTCTAAGTTAATTTCTAGCTTGTTACAAAGCACCTCGATCTCAAACTTTAGATGAAGTTTCATATCAGGTTCCTTATGCAACTCGGCCAGTACATTCATGATAGCCATTGTCCATGGGTTAGGTGACTTGAAAACCCTGCTCTTAGCACAAGACTCCATCACCTTAGCCACAAACGGAATGACATACTGCATCTCCTGGAAGGTTTAAGAATTTTGAAAATTAGTAAATTATTCAACATCTTTATCATGACTTACCCCAAAATTTCAATAAATTTCCACTTAACAAATCAAGTCAATAAACTGAAGAGTGGTTTCTAATAAACTAATATCTTCTCTGTGAAAAGTGCCAGACAATGAGGGTAATTACATATTAAGTTTTGTATTAGATTATGGGTTAATGATGACAAACTACAAAAACAATTTTGAGAACCAATCCATGAACTTACCACATTTTCGGTATCAATAACCTTTACGGTTAAGTAAATTAACATACCAATACTTTAATTACGCTGTAGTTTTATAGACCCACTTCACATTTTAAGACACAGCAATAACATAAAGGAATATTGTGTGGTAACATGAAATTGGGTCAGTAAACTTTAATCACATCTGATTGGCAATCACTTTCATACTTAGAAAAAAAAGTAATCATACTTCCTCCTTATATATTTCAGATTTCTCTTCCAATAACATGAAATCTAACAGCTTGACTAAATGATTAAAGTCTTGCCGGAAGCTAAGTTTTACTGCATATACTGTACTGTTTTCTGTTGCTTACAAATCAAGAGTACATGTGGTTTATGTTTGTCCACGACAGGAACTATTACTAAAGAGTAATTACTTGATTTTCTGCTGTTATTCCCTATATGTTCCTGTGCTTTATATGGAATGTTTAATGATATCAGCCTTGGGGCAAACTCACCATTGAAATTTGTTTGCTTCACGAATGATTAGAAGGCAGAAACTTGCTGTACGATGGTCATACTAAGCTACAGATGTATGAAGCAAATCAAAAAATAAAAATTCTGAATATCAAGAGTAGGAGCCAAGGCTTAAATTAAGACCATTTGCCACTGGGATCCTTAGCATATGATAACGAATAATAATTTGAGAGGCAACCAAAGCTCGTAAATATACGCCTCTTTCATCATTTGCTTGCTTGGTCCAAAAGGAAATTTCAACTGCAAACCATATTAAGATGGCAAACTGTAATATACAATCTTACAACACTTGAAGCTAAAGACAAAATTACCTTCAATCTAAATTTATTTTGACTCACCTGTAAACCTTTATTGTACGATTCTACAAGCAAAGACTTCATGTCAATGTCTGTATGCAAGATGGGTTTATTTTTAGCCAAAGTGAGCATCCCCAACCAATGGCCTAAGTTCTTCAATAAAGATTTATCGGAGAAATTTGCAGCAGATTTATCAGACCTTAGAAGAACCTGAAATTTGAAACAGCATTACTTAGCATTCATTAGTGTACTTTTACTTGCCACTATATCATTCACAGAATATCACAAGTCTGGCCAATAGGATCTCTTCTTATAATGACAGGTCCAGGATGCTGGGCAATTAGTAGAAACACACACCAAAGGGAAACGATGGAAAGTATGAGATGTAAAGCAATAGAGCAAAATATTTTCAAATATAGCGTACGATGTATCAAGTTTAACAAACTGTGGACACTAAGCATTAATTGGGTACATATAAATTCAAATTCAGTTTAATCTAAAACATGAATCTTCCCTATCTGACTACCAAAACATAAGTTATATTCAAGAATCTTCCAAGGATGAAAAAATACCAGGCACTTTACCTTAATATTCCTCAATGTCTCCCTGCACACCATAGCATTGAAGTTTGTCATCTTGAGTTGATCAAGAAATAATGAATACAATGTATGGAAATTATTCTCGATAGATGCTCTTTTCAAAACTAGGTACTGAGCCACCCATATCCAGTATTCTTCACTTACAACCTCCCTGAGTTCTTCACACTGCAACAAAACAAAGACATCAATTTCACCATGTATTCTGAAGTACCCGAATACACTCAGTAACCATACTCAACACAAACCACAACTGAAACTGGAAGATGAAGCACCAAACATATACACAATCAAAAGTTGCTTAACAGTGTGTGCTGCTTATTAATGACAAGTTATGCAATATTAAAAATTAACTCAAGAAAAACCAATGAACCAAGTTTTAGGGACTCAAAATTGCCATTATTGGAACGATTTACCAACAATACAACATCTAGGCTGAAAGTTTACCTTCTGAGGGAGATTCACTTGTGAAAGATTATTAAAAATGAAGGCAATCTTATCTTGAATGTGTTCTGGGGGTGGCGTGACTTTTTCTTCTTTTTCCGTTGCAACCAGAAGAGTTTCGATATTTGTTGTCGTCATAGTAGGCTGTTGCAAAAATGGAGAAAGGGCAATTAAAAACAAAATCCACAATGGGGTAAGTATGGAATCTACATATTTTCATATGCATTCAGAGAAAGCTGTATCACAAGACTATAAATAGTTATGATAAAAAACCAAGGGTCAAAAATCAGTTTCCTGAACATGAAGAATCAGTCAAGGATTGAATTTCGGATAACCCATCAGTATGTACTTCATAATCGATCCAAAAGATTATCCCTTAATTGGACTTTTAAGCCTTAAAGGTTAACCCTTAATTGGCCAACCTTAAAGTCAGCCCAGTCTGGGGGTGTGCATTATACATAGTTAGCCTGTCCCTTGGGGGTTAATATCTGCTAATCATAAGTAAGTATAAACTTTCCAAATTATACAGCAAATACTATTCAATAATAAATCACCAACCTTTCCTGAACCAACTGCCGCCGAAGCGCCTGTAATTGACTGAGGGCGGGTAACAGCAGAGGTGGTGGTAGTTGTTGTAGTTGCAGTCATTGTTTTAACAACAGATGTCACTACTGAGGTAACAGCTGATGAAGGAGGAACACCAACAGTGCTCACAGCTGCTGAAGCACTTGCAGTGGTTGAAGACGGTGCTGGAGTACTGGGAGAGACATTCATGGATGGAGGTAATACAACACCCGAAGGACGAGAAGGCGGCTCTTGTGACTGAGTGCCATATTTGATATACTGCAATTAAGAAAAAACAAGGCATAAAATTCATGGGAAAGATTCGTCCAGTTAGTAAATTTTAAGTCTACTTCAATAACATGACCTCAGCACAAATACTTAGAAAAATAATACACTATTATTCTGGCCCAACTTTCATTAACCAACAAGCCATGCATTCTGCATACAAAGAAAAATCTGTTCAAATCCTGACATGATTAGTGCCTAACTAGCAGTTTACCAACCCAAACTTAGGGTACAATTCCCCTGATCGCTTTGATGCACAGTATGCAAACTACAGTAATTTAATGAAGTAACTAAGGTAACTAGCATCTGCTTAAAGTGGATATTGTAATATGCATTAAGATAGTGGGGTGGAAGGATATATCCTATAAATTCTAAGTGATTCGTAGGCTAATTTTTTGTTATGTAATGAATTTGACTTGCGGAGTTTATTTTTATCAGGAATAAACTTTGCAACCATAAATTAACAGGCATTCTTACAAAACTCCACTGGATTTACGATGTCATGCTATTCCTTCTTCTGTGGGCCTTGTTCTTTTTGAGAAGCGCTGCTAGTCATCCTGAGAAAACTAAGCATTTTACAATGTTTTGTCTGTTATGCCATTCTTGATTATCACTGTTGATGCGGTTTCATCTTGCCTTCCCATTTTCCTAATGTGATACTTTGAGTTAAAGTATTTGGTTTTCGTTACCTTTTGGCTGGCTACTGTCTAGCATTATTGTTGAGTAGCATGCAGCACTTTGTTTCCTGTGCTTTTTGCAGTTTCTTCCACACTTGCTGTATCGCGTAATTCTAGTTTGGGGGTTTTTCTGATGCCGAACTGTTATAGTTTAACTTTTAATCCTTGCCTTGCTCTTCTGGGGGTTAATCTTTGCCCCTGCCACGTAACTGTCGGCTTTTGTTCCATCTGCTATGGTTGCTAATTACTTTTTTAATGTTAAATGAACTCTCTTTTTATGAGATTCCTTTTGGCAGGCAATGTCTAATTTTTGAGGTATTTAGGCCTCAACATATTTGTAAGACCCAAAAGTTGGGGCTTGATCTTTGTGCTGCAGTCTTGACAAGCCTCTCTAAGAACCTCAGTCAGTTGCCTCCCCTTTTATTTAGACATTCAAAACCTAGTTCTTTACCACCTTAGCCTCATCAAGCATGTTGACAAGCTACACAGCCTTTCAGGCACTGTCTCTTCTCTCTTGTCCTTGCACATTAACTTTAAGAACTAGCTTATGTCTACAAAAGGGTTATGTCCCATGTTTGTCCAGCTTCATCCACAGAGGACTTTGTTCGAATCGCACTCAAGGCTCCAGAGGTCTAGACCCCTCTCATCTTCCGTGCCATGGAGCTCTCTGCCATTCTTTGAGCAAGCTCCTAGTGTTGTCATAACACCATTGGCAAGTTTTACTCCAAGATATAACTCAACAAATTAAGCACTTGCTGGGACCTATCATTAGGGCCGGTTATGTACTGTTCATGGGGAAAGCCCATGAATCATTAATATTCCTCATGATTCATCTTCATTCATCCGGCATACTGGAGGCCATTATATCCTACAGTACCAACTGTTATGTCTCGTGCTTGGTGAGTGTACTCTTGGATTCATCATCTTTTGCATAATAAAACTGTCTCCTCAGATGGAGGATACAAGAGAAGAATCAACAGCATAGCATCATGGACCCAGTGGAGTTAGCTAGGCATGCACAGCTGGATCTTTTTCTTAGAAACGACTTTTCTGAACTTCCTACAACAGAAAAACATCACTCAATGTATCAAAATTATAAGATGACAACTGCCCTGCAACAAAACAGCAAAAATAAATCCCTCACAGAATCTCACATCTAAGGGTTATGTACCAAACTGAAAAATACATACCTCTATAAGATGCGGTGGGAATTCATTGAAGTGTGGTATTGCCATCAAATGCTGACAGTATCGTGGATACTCTTTAAGACGGCTTCGATACTTATCTAGAGCAACTATACCAAAATAATACATTTTTGATCCATGTGGTTTATGGAGGGCTTCCATTACAAAGCGAAGGGCAACACCTAAGGCCATGTACCTATAAAATAAGTAATGTTAAATAGAGCTGAAGATATTAAAACTTCACATAAGGCCATGTACCTATAAAATAAGTAATGTTAAATAGAGCTGAAGATATTAAAACTTCACAGCTTAAAATTTCATATAAACAAAACTACATGGACTCTAAACAAGAAACTGACTTGTAAATACAAAACTGAATTACTCACTCTACTAAGCCTTGCTCAATAATGCCCCCAAAAAGTCGTGCTGTAGTAAAAAGTTCTTTGTCTGGGTATGTAGGAAAAAACTTGTACTCTTCAAATAAGTTTCGAAGCATACAAGAGTATACTTCTCGCTCTCTCTTATTAGAGGAATCATGAAACTTTTTCAGCATTTCCAATACCTGTAATAAGAATTAGATGGAAATCAACTCATCATCTTAATATGCAATAACTGAAATCCCCATCCAAGAGTGAAAATACAAGAGCCAGATTCTAAACTCATATTTGGGATTAGCTTAAAAATGAGGGAACTTGTGATTGAACAAAATCTTCAGTGAAAGTAACAGTCTTGGCTAGTTAAGCAACAGACCTAAACTCCCTTTATCTCATAACCCAATCCAATAGGTTAAAAATAAAATCTATTTAACGTGGAAGATCTTCATGATTTTACCTCTTCAATGGATAAGGTGGGATGAGGAGGATGGTTGTAAATACGCTGGAAGTAACTGTTCGCTTCATCTTCAACTTCTTTGGTAACGAGGGCGGGCATATCAAAGATTTGAGTGATGTCCACTGAAAAAAAAGATTACTGTATTGATCAACCACTGAAGAAATTTCTGTAAATTAAAGAACTGTCTGCATTCCATAAAAAGATTGGTAGAAGAAACATAACTCATTTTAAAATCTATGACAAATACTGTACTATGAAAGACTTACTTTGCCTCACAGGTGCATTAGTAGGCTGCACAGACTGCGACCTGAGTGTTGACGGGATTATTGATGACGTAGGGAGTGCTGGAAGTTGCGATCCTACTGGCGGAGGTAGGGTAGGAGGCATCTGCAAGGCAGGTAATCCAATGGCTGACACAATGGATGACAAAGGTGACTGTGATGTCCCAGGTGCTGATAAAGGTCCTAGTGGACGTCCAGGGGATCCCGGTGCTGTCCCCAGTGATCCACTCAAAGGCACTGCAGTTGAGGAAGGAGCTGGAAACATGGTCGAAGAGGCTCCACCAGTAGCGCCAATGCTTAGGTTACCCAAATTGGAAGCGATACCCCCAAGAGTACCTTCACCAGCCTGGGCTGATGCCCCACCAGGAAATCCAATCTAGAAAAAAAAAAAAAAAAAAAAATCTTTATGAACCAGTTTATAAAAGTCAAAAACCCATCAATTACACAAATTCCTCTATCGCAGTCAGCAACGATCTCCAGACTCTCTGGTCTTTTGTTCATGTGAGAAGAAAACTTGAATGATCCACATTATTTTAATTATATACTGTATTATTCTTAATACAGTAACTGACAATACTGTACCACCAAATTAACTCACACACAATACTGGCCCAAAGGCCTGTTTACAAACTATATTAATGTTATTCAATATAATGCAACAGCATAAAATTTTGTAACTAAATGAACTGACAAAAGACTCAAAATCCCCTTCAAAAAGACATGATATGCATTACTGGTTGAAAACTGGCCAATCAGCTAAGGTATTTTATTGTTCTGTATTCTCAGCATTTAGGGATCTGGTCATGTGGCTTATTCATTCAGTACCCAAGGGTTAGATGAGTGTAACCAATTCAAAGATTAGTAGTATCATTTTAACGTTGCTGCTTTCTGGAATGAGGACCAGCACAAACCATGAGTTGGTTTAATTTTTTATTACTCTCAGACTCATTATTCCACACAGCTTGCCATTAATTACATATTCTACAAAATATTTTTGGCCACACTGGAAACATAAAACCTTATGGCTGAAAATGCTAATATGCCTTTAGCCTCTTAAAAAATAATCTCCTCTTCATAAAACATTAAAACCATTTTATTTTGTCCATCTTCAGTCACTACCCAAACCTATGGAAAAATTCAAAGCATTTCTTTGAAAACGATTACAATCTCTCACAAATGCCTCAGGTTTAATGATATTGCTGATGGACCATCCCTACTTCACCCTATTTACCAATACAGTACTCTTACAGTAACCTTTGAAGCCACACTATACTCACCTGTTGTTGTGTTCTTGGACGCTGAGACTGAGATAACAGACTGCAATGCTGAACCATGGTCATTATTGTATCTGCCAACTCATCAGACACATTCCTAGAAATTATACACAGATTTTAAACTGACAACATAGTCATGAAATGTTTAGCAGTGAAACTCATACTGCACTACACCACACACTCGTATTTTGCTTAAATCATACCATGGTTATGACAAACAAAACTTGCGCAAATCTAATTTTGCAGACAAAAATCAACAAAAGTACTAAATGGCACACACGTAAGTTAAGTGAAGCAATGCATAAATCCATTACCAATTCAAATAATTTGCTCTGGGATTTCTCAATGGTAAATATAGACTGAATTACATAACTGGCAACCAATCTCCAAATTTTCTCTAGTACCCACCAAAAGTAAATCCCGTCATGAGGATGTTGCCCCATGTTTAACTCCAATTTCACCAAAAATTTTGTTAAATTATTAAATTATATGCAACCCTTTTACTTTTTTATGGTTTATTTGTTCATCAGCACAAACCCCAGTGCACAGTTCAATACACTGCCTATTTCTAATTACTTTAAAATATACAACCATGAATTTTTCACTTTAAAATATCTGGAGTGATGAGCAGTCAGTACTGAACACAACAGACCACTAAAACTCAGAAAAAACCTGTTGCCAAGAGACCTAATCCAACAGCCCCTTTTTTAAGGGTTAACACCTCAGATTACATAGTTCACTTACTCAGAAATTATACTAAATCACAAATTTACCAAAAGGAAAATGGCTCATTTAACAAAATCTGGAAAACGAAGGATAATCCTGAAAACTGGTGGGAGAACTGTAACTGGTGCTTGGAAAGCACACAAAAAAAATGACCTTATTACCAACTGAGGATCTAACTGTGCAAATACACAATCTCCAAATTGACCGTAGATATTCAAACGTTTCTTGGTTCCTTGAAACCGATGTTACTGCATTAACGTAATGGGTAATGGGTTTGGGATTAAATAAATCATTGTTGGTGAAGTGACTCTACCCTACTTTACATAAAGGAATCTAGAACTATACTCACAAGACACAGGCATTCAGGCAGACAAGTATTGTAGCCATTGTCTCTGGAGGAAGCTGTGAGGACTTTGGCATTATGTCATCTTTGCCACCCATTAGCTGTGGACAGCGTTTCTGGAGAAATTTTACACAAGCAGAAATAAAGGCCTCGCCATGCTCCCGAATTTTGTCCGTCAACCACTTATCCAATTTGAGAAATTCACCTGTGGGAGTAAAAAACCTCAATGATAGAAATCTTTTAAAAATACTCCATTAATTTTTTTTTTGCATGTGTAATTACCAAAAAATCTTCAAATTCAGCACAAGTTCCAGTTTCAATGCTGATGTCTTGTCCTGTTACTAATTACAGTGATAATTACTATAATTAAACGCTAAAACAGAATTCAAATCAACTAACACTTACGTCTATAAGCAAGACAGGCTAAATCAACAACGAATGGAAAAGGCTGGGCATTGAGTAACAGTGAGAGTGCCTTCAAGTCTTGAGCAACATCCAAAATTCTGCCTAATCTTGTCTGATCATTCTCCACCATCATGTACCACTCTGCCATCGCATGCATTACTATTTGGCGTACAGTAGTGGTATTGTTCTGGAAGATAAAAATGTTTTATTTATAAGTTATGCTAAATCGCTCTGGGTTCTACCTCCCACCGCAAATAATTATTTCATGTGAGAATACCATAAATGAAATTAAATAATACTTGAGTACTTCTTACAGCATGCCTAACAAAACACTCCATGAAATACTTAGGGTTTCTGCAGTATCAGTTTGACCCAGATTGCACAGCTTTATGCCTATTACTCTGTATATTTCTGTTGGTCTCTTTCCATTTAGTTGTCCATATTTCACACCATATTCAAGAGTAAACCCCTTTCAGCAAGCCCTTCGAGTCCAGGGATTTGACTTTGAAGTCTTGTCAAATTAATTCAAGATCTCACACTAAGCAGCTGGGGGAAAACTAGAGAATTACAAGTGCCAAACTTTTCCATATTTACTCCCTTCACTAAAAAGAGAGAGGTTACTGGAAATTTTTCATTTAAGGAAGGTTCTCATAAAAAAAACTAAACCCGAATAAGATTTTCACCTTACCTTTCTTCATTCTGCCCAGAGTGGAATATTTTTTGGGGTGATATGTTAAATGTTTGGCATTGTCATAATCCTCCAATTTTTCAATAATCACAATGAGATCAAGTTGACACAGATCTGACTAACTAAATGGCAAATTCTCTTTGATAACTTCATACAAACACTTTTCTTCACTAGTTTACAAAATATCAATGAAGTGGTAAACAATATTGGCAACCAATAACTTGTGATTTCTCATTCTAAATACTAATCAATAACAAACACTACTTGAAGAGTCCTTGAAATGATTAATCCAAAATAATAAAAATGATTCGTAACAAAGATACTTCTTCTACTGGTGAATTCAGTAAGCTAATTGAAAAAAACCACAAGAACAAATTTCAACTCAGTATCTTTACATACTAATCTCTCTTACTATTCACTTCTTGTAATCAACTCAGTATCTTTACATACTAATCTCTCTTACTATTCACTTCTTGTAATCAATTGTAATCATCTACTGAATCACTGTACTTTGAATAACAGAGAATTGAAACAACTCACCTGAGTATGCCAAGCATTGTGTAAAATGATAGCTGCATTTGGATGATTCCCCAAGAAGATGGGGATAAGCGAGGCAATTAAGTCTTGGCGCAACATCGTGTATGGAAATGTTGCCTGGAAGGATACATAATAAAACACCTTAAGGTATTTCCTCAAACTTTCAACCACCTAAAAACTCAAGTCATGTCATATTCACTACCTTCCACATCCCTTGCTAGAATGTCCTCATTTGTGGAACCTACTCAATTTTCAATTTGTTGTAAAAATGCAAACTAAATTTCCAGCTTTCAACTGAATGTTAAATTTTCAATTTGTTGTAAAAATGCAAACTAAATTTTCCAACTTTCAATTGAACATTAAATTTTCAATTTGCTGTAACAATGCAACCTTACATGTGAAAAGTTTCCAAAGCCTTTTTGCATGCATATAACCATCAAAGTGAAGCTGTCCAAACAACTTCATTCAAAAATATTCTGGTAGGTGTTCAGGATGATTTTTAACAACTTTGACAACATGAACAGACACTGGGGCTCAAAGACACCCCAAAATCACCTCACCTAAAATAATCTGATTCAAAGGTACTATCTGAAAGTTACTATCTGAAGGATCCCATCCCCACAAGCATTGGGAATTATTGAGAGAGTAGTAGTTAGCATTATAAAGAGAGCAAAAACACTGACACATCTTACCTGAACTAAACCTAACACCAAAATATCTGGACAATGCTGAATTGGAAATTTGAAAAGTTCTTTCACTACTGCATAGTGGCCTGCTTCTCCTAGGTACAAGAGTGTTTCCAATAGCTGCATTGACCTCCATGTTGCAATCTGTTCAGAGTAAAAAAAATTAATTTACTTAACCATTTCCTGGGTACAAGTGTTTTCCAATAACTGTATTTGCTTCCATATTGCAATTTGTTCAAAGATTAAAAAAATTAATTTACTCAACCAAACTTTCTTTGTGGACAATATGAGACTTATTAACACATCTAGATATTGTCCATACACACCAATCATTTACCTCTCTATTTTCTAAATCAGGTAAACTTTTAAGGCAATCTGTAGCCACTTGTACACACGGATATTCTGTGAAGCAAAATATATCTGGGCTTTTGAGAATCTCCGTAAAAAGACTGAGTTGTTCCTCGCTATTCTTCCACTGCATGTAAAAGCAATCCACTGGGAAAACTTCTTGCCGCATACCTTGTCCTTGAAGTAATGACCTGTAATCGAAGTCAACATTTTAGACAACTGGATCAAAAACAATCACTTAAATATAATTTTTATCAAAATATGCATTTTCATTATCAAATAAAAAAATGAGATAAAATATGATCTCACATGGAGAATTATTATTTTAACTGGTGATGTAACTGGTAATTAATTACCTTAACACAAAAGGTACCCTTCAAAATGTCATAGTAGCTTAAAATAATTCAAATTAAATTAAAGTGAATAATTCAAGTAAATTCATATTGAACTGTCTCTCGCTGGCAATTTTTAATGGTTATTAGTGTACAGGGTACCTAGCTGATACAAATTACCATGACTTGACAGCCATGTATTCCTAGCCAAGGTTATGGACAGAGGAAAATGTGATAAAAATTTAAGTTTATATACCAACATTTTTTGCATAAACCAGTCAATCATACAGAGCCCTCATTCTGACAAACTGTGAAAAAAGTTGCACAGCAACTCAAAGTGACTCTTCATGCCACAGGATTTTAAAAACACAAACAGGGGCTCTGTAAGATTGATGGATTTGGTGTGAACAACTAATTTTCCTGTATCAACTTCTGAAACCCCTAAAATATACTTTACCTGAGAGCAGTGATAAGAAGTTTTAAACCTTGTCTGTCTTTCACCAAGAAACCTTTGTGATCTAGCTTGGCAAAGACTTCCTTGAGGTTCAAACTTGGTACCACTTCAAGAAGTGCTTTTACAAACACTTCAACATTCCATCCATGAGGTCCAGCAATGTTGCCCGAACCACTCAAATTGGAATCATTCCCACTGACTGGTTGGGACTGATTGCTGGATGATTTATCTTTGTTGTCACTCCACAGGGAGCTTGGAGAATTCAAGTTCTGCAGTCCAATCTGTTGAAATAAAAGATGTCAAGTCACTTAGCTACACAACAAATGACTGATACAGGTTGCTATAAAAACCTTAGTGAGAATAAAATACCTACGTTCTTTAAAACTAATCCCCAAAAATCTTACGCTTACCAAATTAGAGACTTGCAGAAGACCAAACTAACATAGTTAAGCTACACCAGAAATGTTTCAGTACAATAAATATGCACAACGATAATAAATTCTCAGGTGATGGCAAACAGAAAAACACAGCACTTATAATTAAAAGGAAACCTTTCTCGATTTTCTAGATTTGCTAGGTCAGATAAATCATGTTGGCTAATTGCTCAGAGAACAACACAGACTTGAGTTTTACTTCTTTTCTACATCAAGGTAGAAAAAAATGTGGAAAACACCAACATCAGAGTTCAATTTAAACAAATCTTTAAGCATAGTTAAGTGTCAGGAGTTCAATTTTTAATATAGTAGTCTGCCATCACCAACAGTTACTTAACTTTCTAATTATAAAAAATTACAAATAAAACTGCAACATACCTGTTCTGATGGGAGGCCTGTGTGAGTCCTGACCATTACACCTAAAACTTTGGCAACAGCTGCTGGAGTTATGGAACTAACTCCAAAGTTCATCAGGTTACTCCTACATTCCTCTACAGTGTTGCAAAAACTATAACCGAGTTCCAAAACAAGATCAGCTAACGAACCATCAAGCTGAAAAAGACATTTCCTTTAATGTAAATAAATATAGATATAATCAATTGCAATAACTTCACACTACACTCAAGATATCTTGCACAAGGACTCCACATCCCTCAAGAACTTTCATTGACCTACCAGGTTCTTAGCCATATTGGCTGGTGGCTCTTGTGTAATCTTCTCCATCAGGACGTCTGAATCAGGGTAGAGGAGGGGAGCAAGAACAACAGGAACGCGAGAACGAGGGAATTCTCGCTGTAGAGCACAGATGAACGCCTGCCTGGATTCCTGCGGCAAGAGAGCAGCAGGAGGATCTCTCCACAACTGGACGATCTGTGCTAGCAGCTGATGAAGAGCTTCAGTTGGAAGTTCCAAGAGCTCTCGGTCCCCTGATTCTAAGACAACAAAACAAACATAATTAATATAGCCAAGGCAGCCCACCCACCCCCCAAAAAATTTCAAATTGAGAATACAGGCAGTCCCCAGTTAACGACAGGCTCAATTAACAGCGATCTGGTTTTATGGGGCTTGTCTAGAGCCAAAAATTGGCAACTTTCATCAACGAAAATCGCTGATTTCTGCTTATCGCCGCTGAAACATACCTAACAGAGGCGCCGATAACCAAAAATAGGTGCTTTTTGGCGCCGATAACCCCCGAAAATCACTGAAAAAGCACTGATTTTCGGTGCCTTTTCAGTGATTTTCGGTTATCATCACACCCTTAGAAACGGAACCCCACCGATAACCGGGGACTGCCTGTACTTAATACTGTCTTTGAAGAAAGAAGAAAACACACCACAATCATTATACTTTTACACAATTTTGCACAAATGTACAGTAACTGTATTCCAGATCATTGGGAAAACCTCAGATTTGAAATTTTCCTTCATAGGACAACACCTACCTGTATCAACGTATGCACGAACAAGATCTGGTAGTTTGGCTTTAAGAAGAGCTATCGCTTGATTACGAACTTCTACACTTGTTGCTTGGAGTAAGGTTAAACTTAATGTAATTTCCTGTACACGTGACAATCGGAGAACTTTGCACACGCTACTAACCCACTGTGCTTTGATGTACTGGAAAGAGAATCACCAAATTACAAAAGTTTATTAAAATTCCAAATGTCGTCAATAAAAACATTACCTTCAACCACAAGAATTTAACGACCAAAACCCTATCATTCAACGCTCAGCATGACAAGAGGTAAAGATCAAAACAAAAATAATGTGGTCTTACCTTACTGGGGCTTGGTGGGTTGGCAATAGCAAAGGCAAGATTAGCAATAAAAATTGTGTGAGGAAGGGTGGCAGATAAGTGTTGTAGGAGCAGTGCACTGGCCCCACCACTTGCAGAACACCACCCAAGGGTGGCTACACTTACACTGGAGGGAGTTTCCTTATCCTGTTACAAGGAAAACATAGCAGTTTTAATTACAGACATTATGCTTACTTCAGTATAAGAATGAACTAACAAAAAAATCAACTTAAGAGGTTTACAAAATCCAGATGAGATTTTGTTAGTTATAGCATATTTCCATAAAATTTCGTTGCCATGTTAACTGGCTATCTCAAGTTATAACTATGGTCAGCAAAATTGTATCCCAGATGCCCCATC
Source organism: Macrobrachium rosenbergii (assembly GCF_040412425.1). Taxonomy (NCBI): domain Eukaryota; kingdom Metazoa; phylum Arthropoda; class Malacostraca; order Decapoda; family Palaemonidae; genus Macrobrachium; species Macrobrachium rosenbergii. Next base: position 27,724,223 of record NC_089753.1, on the reverse strand, counting down.
TTATGGGACGTAAGGGAAAAGTACTGGTACAATATTTAAAGAAATGGAAGACAAAACCCTTCTGCTTACCAAAGCCAACAACACATGTTTGAGTGTTACTCAAACCAATGTACTATGTACTAAAGACAAAAATCTGCACAATACTCATGAGATTTGAAATTAATTTTAACAAATTTGTTGAAAACCAAAAAACTATTATTATTAACAGATACCAATCTTAAGATGGACAATCTGGGTACAAAAGGCAGTCAAGTAATATACATAGTATACATATATATAATGATGTGCGAGTGAAAGAAATTTACACAAATCGTGGAAAACTCATTAAAATGTAACAATCAAAAACTCTGAATTCTGAAATAAATTTTACAACATATCATTCAGAACTATTGCCAGTAAGATAATTCTTCTTCTTCGTTTTAACGTGCTTTTTCCCATTTTCATATGGGGTGAGCACGATGCCTTCTTTTCGAAGGACTTTGATTTGGCGTTGGGGTAGGCCGTAGCCTCGATCAGCTGCCCTGCCTATTGCCAGTAAGATAATGCCATACCGATAAATGTAGAACTTGTACAATGAACCTGAAAATATTAATCCATGAATAGATGCATCACAACTGAACAAAATCACAAGAGACAATTACCAAAGTAGCCAACACATTTGTGAAATATGTTGGTTGCACCGAGGCAAAACAAGTACCCTTTTATCAAGGAGGGTCAGAGGGAATCATTTCCCCTTGGCCCAGATGTGAACGGACTGTCCTAGGGCTCTAAATTACTTGGTAATTCTTTTATACTTGAAAACGGCAGGTGGTCAACGCCTGCTGGCAAGTTCTATCCCTGACACCAATGTGCAAACTCAGTGAGCCAATTTGCAACTGAAATATGAAGTCTCAGTCTGAAACATTACACCCCAATTTTCATCATAGTTATCAAGCAAGCACATACCTTATTATTATTATTGTTATTGTTGGGGGAAGGGCGATGAGTTTCTCCACTTTGCGGCCCAGACCACTCCAGGTTTCCAATAAGCACTCTGTACAAGTGTCGCTCTGCCTCTCCACCAAACTGACGCACCACCTACACAAAGGAGATTAAAACCTATGAGTACTGAAATTACACAAAAGTACACTCATAAATAACACTAACACGTAATGATAATCATATAAAACAAAGTAAAAAAAAAAAGTTCAAATAACTTGCAAGTGTTGAATAAGAGGACATTGCAGTCAGCCTACCTGTCATTAAATGACACTACAGAAACAGGAAAAACATGAGACATCCTATTGAGTGTGTTAATTTGAAAATATACTGATAACCAGGCCTTGATAAAACATTAAAACCAGTATACAGTATTTCAAGGTTAAAACAGCATTAAAAAATCTACAAAAAAATCATCCTAGGTATCCACAGTTTACCCAATTGTTCAGTACTTTTTAACAACTCTAAACCCCTTGAGATTTTGACAGAATCTGGTGACATCATGAGGTCATCTTATTCCCAACCATGGAGATTACAAACATCAAATGACAATCCACACAAAAAAATTTTACAATCTTCAGTGAATTATTCTGACTACTTACCATAATGCACTCACTATCAGAAAGAAATTTAAGCCCTAAAAAGACAAACATTTAGGTATGTCCTTAAATACTAAGTGTATGATTTGGCACAGATGAATTGTCACCCCAAAATCTCAAAGGGCTGAGAACCATTAGGGCAGGTATCCACTTGTTGCATATTCAAGTACTGTATTGTATCATCAGTGTGCATGGGCCAACACTGCATAACAGTATGGATGAACAACAAAAACTACACTGATATATTTCAAAATGTGATACGTTGAGTTTCATCAGCTACAGACTGATTTTTCAATGTCACAACAAAGTGATACACAGTATTATATATGCAAGTAGATACTGTACCCACTTTAATACCAAGTGACCAACAAGAGAATCACGTGGATTAGACCTTTGCAAACATCTTTCACCAAACCGGCAACATACTACTTTTTAACCTTACACACCAGTAAACTATATTCTAGTTCTAGCCTATATAAGTTTTTCTTACAATACTTTATCCTTTATTAATTTTTCTTACAATATAACTTTTTCAGATCAATTTCCCTCTGATACTGCAGCATCAGTTCCCAAACACCTTCAAAGTTGGTTATAAAACCAATCAGGCATTACAGTGTTATCAACTCAATCATGTAAGGGAGTTTACTGTCATCAAATCAATCTTGCCATGGCCGTTACTGTTAAACTAATCCTGTCAACGGTGCAAGAGTTACCAAACCAATCCTATCAAGGGTGTTAGTTATAATACCAATCCTGTCAAGGGCATTAATGTTATCAAATCAATCGTATGTAGGGCTTTACAGTTATCAAACCAATCCCGTCAAGGGCATTAGTGTCATCAAACCAATCCCGTCAAGGACATTACTGTTATTAAACCAATCCTGTCTAGGGTGTTTGTGATATAAAACCAATCCTGTAAAGGGTGTTACTGTTATTAAACCAATCCTGTCAAGGGCATTAGTGTTACCAAACCAATCCTGTCAAGGACATTAGTCTTACCAAAACAATCCTGTCTAGGGCATTCATGTTAACAAACCAATCCTATCAATCAATCGTGTCAAGGGGCGGCATCTAAACCACCATTCCAAATACTGATCAACTAGTATCAAACCTATCTGAAGCTCAGCAGATTTTTACGAATCATTAGAGCAGCCACTGACGAGAGAAAATGGCCTTAATTTGGATAGATATAAGTGTGGTATTGCCAGCAGACTAGCTTGGATATCATAATTACAGTACACAATAGACACTAAAGACTGGGTGAAGTAAAGAATAAGACTGACTCAAAGAATGGTAATAATTGTACAGCTGACTTCTGAACACACCACAATCTAACACTCCTACAAAATAATATCAGCAGAAGACATACCATTATTCCAACATACTTTGCGTGAATACTTTTTGATAAAGGGATTAAGCTTCCAACAATGAGCTATAAAGTTCAGATGTTACAACAAGTTAAATTTGAGGTTGTAACTTCCCTCAGGGTGAGCCAAGTGGTTGAGTTCTTATCACAGGCATATATTGGTAAGAAGGGGACAACACAATCCAGACAAATTCACATGCAAATTTCTAGAAGACTCAAGTTACATAACCCATACATTATGCTGTGCTTGTTTTTACAAATAGCAGGTATAGGATAAGGTAAAGGTAATATAAAGAAAATTATTCAGAAGCAGCCATTATTCTAAAATCTTAACATACAAGCAAGTTTTTCCGGTGATATAATTCAACACACAACCTTTTAACTTTTAAACTATTACACTACAGTAAACCCCCGTATTTGTGGGGGATGTGTACCACACACCCCCGGCCAATAGCTAAAATCCACGATTACTTAGAATCCTTCTAAAAACACTTGGAACTGCCTATTTTGATAGTTCAAACACACACACAAAAAAGAAACTAAAAATGCTTATACAGGTGTTATCCTACTTACAATGGGGTTAGGTTCCAAAAAACCCATCGTTTGTTGGAAAAAACTTATCTCGAATATAGCCCAGCCTACACTAGGGTATTCAGTACCATGTACTGTATACATATATGGTAGCCTAGCCTACTGTACACTAAACAATCAAGTATACTCTATACATACGCAGTATAGTAATTATTAATATCAGCTAATTCTGGAGGTCCATGCAGAGGGACTTATGATAATTCAATACAAAAAGAAATTGAATAACAAACAAGACTAAGCTTAGCCTACACTATACGTATACGGTAGCCTAGCCTTCATTATACTGTACTCTACATTCACATATTAACGTATTATACAAACATCACCATAATGAATATTACACTATACTTTTAAAATATTACACTATGGCAGATGTGAACAGCATATGAGAATTATAAACAATGGTCACAGGCTATAAATATCAATGGTAGGGACACTATAAACAATTATGGCAGGACAGACACCTAGAGCTAACCAAGCCAAGACCTCTAAGGAAAGAATTTGGAGACAAGACTGAGAAAAAACATGCTTATGACATTAAGTACTGAATACGGTTATGACAACAGTAACACTCTGGCAATGGAAGACCGATAATTCTACCATATATTTTATCAAAGTAATCTAAAGAGACAACAACAACCTTAACTGAAACCTTCGCAATTTGGAACTTTAAAGGAATATGTCAAATCATTTCCCTATATATCTAGTAATCCCATATGGACTGGGTTTGAGCTCTGAAACCATACTGCACTTCTGGTGACCTAAATTCGTAATTTAAACAACAATTCAAACAACAAACCAGCACAAGGGCAAAACAACAAAAATAAGAACTAAGATTTTAAGAAACTGGCAAATCCACTGGGACGGATGTTAAGACCACCCTTTGCCAAAATGATCCTTCACTAAAATCTACAATTTTGTTTCTAATCATTATTAGAATATAAACTCTCTCATCAAAACCAAGCAACTAACACCTGCTTAGGAAGAAGATTGTGCATAATTAAAGACAGACCACCAGACCTACATTCTCATGCAGACTTGTGACCACATGCAGTAGAATCAGCGGACCAAGCTTCCCATAGAATGGTTATAGGCTTGGAATAGTACTTATCAATTTAACAAGTGCGGAGCTATCTACCAGCCAGTCACTCAATGGAATGGGTACAGGTGTGAAATGCTCACCAATCTTTAAAATCCATTAACGACAATGTGATTAACAAAACTCCAGTGAAGGCTAGATGGCGTATTTTACAATAAATCCTGGATGAAAACAGTATAACCCACCAAAATAATTAAGAACATTCTAAATGCAAAGACGGTCAATACGAAAAGGTTTTGAACACACACATCCAAGAAAAGGATCCTATACTACTGTTTGATTGTCGTCCATCTGTTTTTTCTATGAATCAAATCAGTAACACAAAAAACATGTTTCATTCAGTTCTGGTTGTAATTCCTAAAAGACAGTCAATAAATGATTACTTGTACTTGTGTTTGAACAAGGGGCATTTTCTGTTTGTCGCATATCAGGGTAGGGAGAAGGGAGGAAGCAATGCCCCCAAAACCAGAGGGAATGCTGGCACAACTGAAGGTAGCATACACAAGTCACCCAGCTGGGCCAAGGGCAGAAGGCACTTTGTTGAAATTAGGAGCCACAGTCCAAATTAGTGGCTGTGAACTGGGGAGGGGGCATCTTCCCAAAGGTCACACCATGTGAAGCAGCTAATAATGTAGCTTGGTAGGCACTGACAGTGGAAAATTGTCAATTCACAAAAGAGGAATCCAAGGAGTCACATGTAGGGAGTTTTCACGAATACTTCTTATCAAGAAGGACTCAGGATAGCGAGATACCACTCCCAGAAGCTCAGTCTATGCACATTTTGCATATCACCTGCAGGAAGCGTATCTGGTCTTGACACAGACACAGATGTAGGTAACAAACAATGGCAGACAAACAGATTAAGTCCACACAGAAGGACCCTCACTTGTAGGTCAAGACATTGATAACTACAGTAAGGGCAGACTACAAGTTCACAAAGAAAGACCCTCAATTGTATGTCAAGACATATTGACAAAAATATGGAAAACTACCCTCACTTGCATGTCAAGACACATTGATAACTACACTATGGGAAGACTACTAGTTCACAAAGAAAGACCCTAACTTGTATGGCAAAGCATGGTGACAACAATATGGGAACCAATCACCTACACAAACACTCCATGTTACCAATTCCAAAAACCTTTTGACTTCACAGCCACGCTGGAACACATCACTAAATCAGTAAATTAAAAGCTGCTAGTCAAACCAAGTGAAAGAAGGCTTCAAATTAATACACACTACCAAAAGGCTTACAAAATTACTTACAGGTTGCTGAGCAGGCTAACAGAAATAGGAGTAAAATGCAAACAAACCACGAACTACCTCAAACTATAAGACAAGTAATAATGGCCTATTTCTTATAAAAAAAAGTTAATCCCAAATCCAAGATGAAAAACAAAATCACCACAGTTGATAACTTTCAGGAAGAAAAATACAACCACCTGAGTACTAATCATCAAAGAGGATTAGTACCATACACAAGAAAATTAAATAACTCAAACATAATTCTGATGGAAAGGATTAAAACTGAAGAGAAACATATAACTAACAAGTTGGCTTTACTAAGGAAGGTGACTAGGGGAGAAAATGTTGACACTACCCAGTCCCCTGAAAAGTGGGAAGGAATTAGAGGCATCCTCAAGTAGGCAATGTGGAGCATGTGCAGTAATCATCTGAATCCTGACTGATAAAGGTCCAGTGAGACTGGGATATAATCCAAAAACAGTTAAATCATGACAATCATCAAAGTACAATATTATTATTCTGTGATACCTGATTCCAAGTCCATTGTCAGAAGAATACAAAGGATGGTATCAAACCTAAACAGTCAAGCACAATACAACTGATCACTTCAACTTTCTTACATTAACAGTACTTTGGCTATACACTTGAAGCCACTGCATAAATCCCAATTAATCAGTCTGACCATTATATAATTACTGCTTGTGTCTTCCAATCACATACTACAGGGTATTTTAAAAATAAATACATAATTCAAGAGCTACTTGGTGTTCCTCTCCTTGTAGGAGACTTTAGGATACATCACCCGAGTGTCTACCCCATCCATACCAACGAATGATGATGAAAGGCACCCAATTTCTTTCAGCTTCTACAACATTGATGAAATTCAAACATGTCTGTCATCATGATCTGTATCCAGTCAACTTTCGTCTCTACATTTCTAAACTTAACCACTCTTACTTAACTACAGTATTAAGGAGTGCTGAAAGTAGGTAAAATATTCATCTACTCCAAATTCTATCCTAACCTTGAAGTACACAGCCTACCTTAAGACTCAAGATGAACAAAAATATAAATACAAAAACACTACTAGATATGGCAATTTAATATAAACTGGCCAATGCAGTTTTTATTACAATTTATACTCAACTAGTAACCTAATCTTGCCAACGTATATGTCCTACCCATTCAAAACTTTCCCATGGGTAGTAATGTACAAACCTAAACTGTAGGCAAGAGAAATGCATTAGACCAAACAACTAGCTCATTACATGAAGTATGAGTGCACTCAAAACAAAGCACAGTCGATCGGTTGGATAATGTAAATTACATGCACTCGGAGAAAACAAGATAGATGGGATTGTGCACAAGTACAGTACAGTCATAAATTTACTGTTGAATTCCCTAAACTTAGCCTTCGCACTAAGAAAAAAATGCACATAGCATTCACACTCACGGGACTGACTGGGGAAAATCCACATGTAATTCTCCCAAAACTCTCTATAAAATCAACATGCAGCATTCAGTTCCTCACATACTTCATTCACTGAACAGTTCAAATCCACAAGAAATAAAGCATACACAAAAATTTAGTAATAAACAGCACTTGATTCAGTCTCTGCTTGGATCCAAAAGCATTGCATTAACTGCATTTAGAAAAACTTTTTCAGTTTCAAGCCTGCACACAGTGGTGTCAACAAAAGGGGTTTGAATGACAAGTTACAATATGCCAAACTGTTTCTCACCACATTTATTCCCAGACCCCTACCTAATGTCCCCTGCTATTGCATCATCACCTAAGAGTTTCAACTAATGTTCCACCCTCTACTGCAGGTCATGTCAATCCCCTTCCTCCCCATTTTTTTCTTGGCACAGGTTTAATAACAGCATTAAGTTGCACACATGGCCAGGGTTTAACACTAATTTTGTTAAAATCTATTTATTCAAAAGCCTCTGCAGGCCCAATATTGAAATGAGATTTCTTCTGTAACATCCCAACCTAATTTTAAAAAAAAAAAAAAAAAAAAAAAAAAAAAAGGATTAAAGATCAGCGAACCAACTATGCAGGGTCTTTCTTTTATTATTATTGGGTTACATTCTTTACATGGGAAGAATCGGGTTTTTCTAGACATAAACACTACGGTACCAGGCATTTGATCCCCAGGGGCTAGTATTAAACAAGGCAAAATACATCTGACCCCACCCCAGGGGCTAGTACTAAACACGGCGAAAGCGTAGATGAATCACTGTGTCGCCGTGGTTAGTGCTAGCCCTCATGTGGAATTGGAGTTCGGACTGGAAAGTGTTGGCCATTCTTTGCATGGGGATCATTGGGTTTGCTGTTCTTGACATGGAGAAGTTGGATTCGCTAATCTTGACATGATCCAAAAAACAAAAAAGAAAACATACTAGCTAACTTTTAGGTATTGTAATGTTACAAAAAAAAAAAAAAAAAAAAAAAAAGCATAAGAACATTCAAAAATAAGTAACTCTTACTCACTCACGCTCTCTCAACCCTAACTGCAGCCTGTAAGTCAACTGACAGAAAAGTCAACTGAGGAATATATACTGAATTTTATGAAAAACACCTGTACTGTACCTTCCCTTCTCGTCTAGTTTCTCGATTCGTGAGCCAAACGCACTACTACTACTACACTACAGGGCAAGAAATCACATAGCTTTACACGGCATCTGATTTTGTCAGGACTTGCAACTTTGTTATTCTGATCCTTGTTAGGAATAAGGAGGTAAACACTTTATGGTACAGTCCATTCCCAATTTTAAATTTACAATGAAAATATATAGTAAACCCCCGTATTTGCGGGGGGTGTCTATCACAGCCCCTGTGAAGAGCTAAAATCCTTGAATACTTAAAACCCCGCTAAAAACATTTAGGACTCTATTTTGTTAGTTCAAACATAAAAAACCCTCTAAAAATGCTTATACCTGAGTATTTTAATAGTTTTATCACAAAAAATGCATTTAGCCTAGCGACGAAAATGATACGAAAATACAGTAATCAGTGAATATTTCTCAGTGAAAAATTCCGCGAATGGACGAATTTTCCCCGAATAACGTGTATACAAGTTCCGCACAGAAATCCGCAAATGGGCGAGGCCGCGAATCATGAGAACACGAATAAATGGGGCTTACTGTACTTAGTGTTTTCTAGTCTTTTACAATTCAAGTTAAATTTATACTGAAAAATTAGCTATTTTCTAACCTAGTCCTAATAAAGTTAAATCTAAACCCAAAAAATTGACTATTTTCTAACCTAGTACAGTACTAATAAAGTTAAATTTACACTGAAAAAACGAATACACAGCACCGTGTGTTCTGACAGCCTTAAGAATGATGATGAATTTGGCAAATTAAAACAAACTCCGACAATTTCTAATGTTCAATGTAATTTCTGAAATTGTGCACAGTAAACACCCGCTATATCCGCGGGGGATGCGTACCACAGCCCCCCGCGAATAGCTAAAACCCGCGAATACTTAGAACCCCTTCTAAAAACACTTAGAACTGCCTATTTACATAGTTCAACCAGACACAAAACAAACTAAAAACGCTTATATGGGTATTAGGCCTATCCTACTTACGATGGGGTTAGGTTCCACAAAAAACCATCGTTTGTTGGAAAAAACAGAGGAAATACCAAAACGTATCTCAAACATAGCCTAGCCTACGCTAGGTTATCGGTACCATGTATACAGTGCATATATGGTAGCCTAGCCTCCACTACAGTATAAAGTATACTCTACACATACACAGTATAGTAATCATTAATATCAGCTAATTCTGGAGGTTCATGCAAAGTAACTTATGTTAATTCAGTGCAAAGAGCAATTGAATAAAAAGATTTAGATTAGCCTACACTATGGTACACAATACAGTATAAATATAGGGTAGCATAGCCTACATTATACTGTAGTAACTGTACTCTATATTCACATATCGTATTATACAAACGTCAATATAACGCATATGCATCTTTTAAAATGTTATGCCTTAATTCACTGTATCCAATAATATTGTATATGCAGTATTCTTATATTGCTTTTGTATAATAAACTGCGGTCACAGCGATCAATTTTTTGGTTTGGAAATCGTTTACGCGGCGTTTATTTCGCTGTATTTAATTCAGTTCAGAGCGCTTTTCTTGCTTCTAGTTAGCATAAATGATTCTCTAGAGACTTTATTTATATGGGGGCAAGGTTATTTTTCATTATACAAAGTGTTTCCAAGTCGAAATATAACTAAAGTACGACTCCTTGTAAAATTAATTTATCTATTATTTTCGTTAATGGATGATGATGGCCGTCTGGGGACATTTGTTTTGTGTAAAATAAAATTCAAGATTCCGTTCGCTATTTTCACTTTATTTCATCATAATACAAGCTTTTTGTATTTATCGTTTATCAGCGTAAAAATAACTGTACTGTGCTCTTTCACGCCCAGTAGTTTTGATTAAAATACTTTCTCTCCAATTTTAATTATGACAGAGTTCATCCATGTTGCTGATGCACGATAATTTACAGTATAGTCGTTAGCAGGTTGAACATTGTTTTCTCAGCTTCACCTACAACTTGCAGCTTAAATTTAGCAGTATATTTCCTTGACGATCTTTTATCCATACCGAATAAGGGTATAATGTAAAAATATATCATCCTGTTCTACTTATTATTTGTGCTATAAGCTACGGTAATTGCTTATTACTGTACGATGGTTAAAATACCAGGTAAACGGCTGTTGTTATCTGATTCGGTTGTAAGCAAAACAACAGTTTCTCGGTCAGTTGTTTTTGGCTGTACGCATTTACACAAGCATATAAAGTTGCTAACAATACTTTTATCATTCTCTCTTCTTTTTTTAACTAGAAGATGGGGTAAAGATATGGAGGAAAAGTTGTCTATTGTAATTTGGTCTCTCTCACTGCCTCATTATGCTGCTGCCTGTGCCCGCACAAAAATTAAAAATATTTTATAAATAATATTGTCTATAGGTATTAATTGCTTAACCCAATGCAAAATCAAATTATCGTAAGGTGAATTATCGTAACTCGAGCATTACCTGAGTATTTTAATAGTTTTATCACAAAAAGTGCATTTAGTCATGAAAATGAGATGAAAATACAGTAATTAGTGAACATTTCTCAGTGAAAAATACAGTGAATGGGCAAATTTTCTGCGAATGATGGGTAGATACATTCCACAGAATGTCCGCGAATCGTGAGATCGCGAATACGGGGGGGTTTACTGTACGTCAAAAGGATTAGGCCCTACCGTATATTCAATTTAACTGAAGTCACTAAATTAAGGCCTTGGATTCACTATTCTACAAAATCCTATCAACGCTGAAGTGTGCTGTTCAGTTCATTTAGATAAATTCGCCAAAACCCCATTATTTTCATATCAGATATTCCAGTTATGAAGTTATATGCACAATGCAGTCGCCAATCTTTTATGTCCTGCGCCCTTTCTGCCTGAACTCCCCTTTATTTATCCCCCTTTCTCCATAATTTCCAGGCCCTTCACAGAGGTTTTCACCCCATGAATTGCTTTCCTGACCAACTGTTCCTATTCCTTCTCATTATCTGTCCAAACCATCTCAACCTCTGAGACGTCAGTCTTTTTTTCCAGCCTGTTGATACCAATCTCTCTCTCTGACAAAAACAAAAATAACTTTTACCTGTCAAAATATCACACCCTACAAATGCCATTAAAATGATAAGCCTACAGTACTCACATTAATGTAACTGTAGTATAAAATTACTGCTCAAACCCTTTTCATAGCACAGGCAACAATAACATATGCTGTAAATGAATATATGCAATATATATGTACAAAAGACAGCCAATAAATGACTATACACACTATCTTTTAAAAGCCAGCAAGAATAACGAGAACTTTCACAAGTGACAAACATTAATGATCAAGTAAACCACTAAACAACTCGATTAGTTTCAATTGACAACTCATTTGTTAAACTGGGTGTTAATCATCACTCTGTTACTATCCTTAACGTCACTCCAACTTCAGAGTAAGGCCTATGAGGAGATTTATAAGATTCAAATTTCCCTAATCAGTAAGTATCTAGAATATCTGTTCTCAAACCATTCAACAGCCCTACTCTTACAATCACCACATTAAATAAAATGTAACCTTATCAGATTATCCTGTAACTCACTTTGTAAAGAAAAGGTTTCAATTTATGGTTAACAAATAAACAGCAGATTCATTCATTTCACAGCCAATTTTGCCACGACTTGGTTTAAATACAATTTTCTTCCTACAACCATGTACAATTCTATTAAAAAATTCTCCAAGTTTGTATACCCACTAATTAAAATTCTTCATTCTACCTAAGGAACTTCCATACTGAACAGTAGAATAGAACATACAAAAACATTATGCTAAAAATAAACAAAAGGGAGGCCTATATGCAAGTTCTAATTTCAAGATGTCAGATTTGAGTAACATTGTACAGTGCCACTTACATTAAATTTCATCACAAAGACTTAAATTACCTTAACATTTAAAGAAATGGGACTTATAATTACATTCAACAAAACTACCAACATTCAAGGTCAAACATCCTTAGCTTAGCTCCTTTCTCTGAAGCATAAAAATAATCTGGAAGTTCATAAAACTAACTTCATCCACTTCTCATCACATCTCAATACTAAATCTGTACATTTTGTAGTACACAAACTAACCTAAATCTTACAAACTATACAGTATATATACTTTATGTCAGTATCAATACCTATTTTGAACTAAACAATGGTTTACAATGCAATTACTATAATACCTAATACTAATAAATGTACACAATCACTGACTTTTCACGTAAGTATACAGTAAATTTAAATGCTACACAAGTAAATACATGTATACAGCTACCACAATTTAATAACTAGGGCAGGGAATTCTTCGCAACATTTTGCACTTAATTTTAAAGTCTTGCTACACTTACAATATAGGCCAAATAAAAATTCAATATAAATAAAAAATTCTAACTTGACAACTACGCTAATGTCAGTTCGGCATAAATAAAAGTAACCCTTCTGACCACTTGATCTCAACGTATCCGAGTCATTAAATCAGCTAGCATGGGACAGGTGGCTTAAAACTCACTCTACCTCTAAATATGACAAACATGGAGTTAACTCATATTCCATTTCTTCTCTCACTACCTAAAACTTGAATTTTTGTTGTTCTGCCACATCCACAGAGGTGCACCGTCAAATGGGCCTCTATTTTCAGTGGCTACCTATCAAGAAATGAAGTGGGCTTCTCACGGGACAGATAAGTGTCAAGCAATTCACTTTAACTGGTCTAAATCTACAGCCTGCATGGTGAATTTGTAGCACGGAGGTTCAACATCTAGGTCAAGTGCTCCCAGTTTGGATTTTGCATAACTACCGTGATTAAAGTCAAGATTTATCCAATCACATTTGCATTTTTGAACATTTTTCTGTGGCACACACTCATCCAGCAGCTATTGTTTGTTTTGAGACTAATTTCATATTTACTATTAACCGAAATCATGTTACGAACAACTGGGTCAACTACAATGACAGACAGTTACAAACCCCAATTTAAGGTGGACATTTAAATCTACTGCCACAAATTATTTAACAATTTCCTTTGCCAAAACCTATGTCTGCAAGACCAAATACACTCGACCTGACCTTGTTTACAGCTTCCCTCGATTGTTTACTGTGCAGCAGCCAAAAATACTAAACAATGCACAATGTTCAGTGGCAACCTGCCAAATTAGAACTGGCTGCCATTATCCACCAAACAGGGGTGACACCATTAAGCCAAAACTATTTTCAATGCAACACTAAAACAGGGAGGGCTAATGTAATCAGGATTGAGGCGCAACCTAAACCCACAACGAGGGACTAGGCCTAACCCAACGATACCTATCGTCGCTACCTTTACGGCAATGGGGCCACTTGTCGCGACCCTGACTGGAAAACCCTGGAAAACCCTGTACACTTTCACCAGTTAGTAGCATAAGCATAAGCTCACCTAAGCATACATTAAGCTTTGTTAATAGCCATCAAATTGAAATGAATTAGGCCTAAGCAAATTTGGCAATAAAGCATATTCCAGTTAATAAATATTACGCTAGCTTAAGTTTTCGAATCATTACATAGAGCTGAACCATATGCTTTCGAAGAGCAGCACACCTTAGGCTTAAGTAAATTTTTAAAAACCTGTGATAAGCAGCCTGCGTGTAGGCCTAAGGTACAGTAGGCCTAGCACGTTTCAGGCTACCAGTAGGCCTAGCCTGTTTCAGGCTACCAATCAAGGTGATAAGCCTAATTAGGCCTACCTCAAGTGATCTACATGCTGAATCTTCTCAAGACATTGAGACTTATGGCCTATCTAAAAAAATTACAACTGAAACTTTAAGCCTGGTTTAGGCCTATCCAAACCTTGAATAAAATTTTGATTTTGCATAATGGTAATTCTAAGCAGCCAAATAGGCCTAGGCAAACCATTTTCCTCAGTATAGACAACAGACTAGCCTACAATACCGCCTAGGCCGCTCAGGCAGGCCATAAGCCTTTTAAAAGAGGCCTATGCCCTGCCTTAACATTACAGCCATAGGCCTATATTGGCTATGCAAGCATTAAGATATTTAGGCCTATTTACAGCATATAGAAAAGCTCATACACAAAGCAGGGTCGGAAATATATAATTAGCAAAGGCAAAATGCGACGACCACACGTGACCTAAAAGCCTCTTATAGGCCTATGAAAAGCTGTAAGGGAAGTAAATCTTATTTAATATAAATGGAATGTTGAGAAGCACAGCATCTTAACAGCAGCACCACTATAGAAGCACCATAAGCACAGCAGCAGCAGTGATTTTTTTAATTAATTAATTTATATGACAATCACAGTGTAGGCCTATGGACGGACACTTTATATATATATATATATATAAATCGTCACAGCAGCTGTGGTTATTGATATATAGGAACCCCAAAAATAAACACATACACAAAAAAACACACTTCGAAAACCAAACACACAATATATATATTCATAAATAGATATATAATATATACATGGAAAAAACAAAAGAACCACGGGGGTTTTGAGGGGGTTTAGGGTTTTTTTTTTTGGAGGGTTTTTTTTTTTAAAAAGGGGGAGGCACACTTACTTCCTGAATCTCTTGCGCACTAGAGTTCAGGTTTTTCTTTGTCAAACTGGCGACCAGATTACCAATATGAGACAAAGCAGCAGTTAGCGAGTCTAGGTTCATAGTGCCATTTAAAACGGCATCGAAAGCTTCAAATGCGTTTGAAGCCTTCGCATACTACGACAACGACACCAACACCTTCGCCTGCTTCTGCTTCTCCTTCTTCTTCCTCCTCCACCACCACCACCACCACCACCAGCACTACTTCCTCCCCTTCTTCTTCCTTCTCCTCCGATGCTGCTTTTGCTGCTTTTGCTTTTGCTGCTCCTTCTAACGCCTGGAAGTAGGAGGAGGCCTAGTGAGCGTCTCGCGTCGGTTTCATCCGAGTCCCACATCAGGAATGGAGGGAGAGTTTAGTTTTGCTTTTCCGTCCTCTTTCTTTTATTTTTTTTAAATTTATTATATATATTTTCTCTGTGGCTCTTTCGGTTCTTATATATATTTATATATATATCTTTCTCTTTCTCCTCTCTCTCTCCTCCCTTCGCGACGCCCTTTTCCCCCGGGATGGAGAGAGTTTCAGTTTTTCCTTCCCGTCCTCTTTTTTCTTTTTCTCGTTATTATTTATATATTTTCTCTCTCTCTTACTCTCTATCTCTCTCTCTCTCCTCCTCCCTTCGCGACGCCCTTTTTCCCCCGGCCGCCGCCGCAGCACTCGCGAGGCTTTCAAAAAAAAAAAAACACTGCTACGTGATATTCCCGATGACGGCCTCCATGTTGTTTTTGGGTCTGTCTCGCGCTCGGCCTCACTTGATCACTACTACGCGGTTCCGAAGCTTCTCTTCTTCTTCTCTTCGCCTGCTCCTCCTCCTCGGCTGCTGCTGCTGTGCTGCTGCTGTGCTGCTGCTGCTGCTGCGATCTATAGACGACTGACCCCGCCGCCGTCGCCGCCGTCACGGGCGACAAAGGCAGCGCGATCCTGTTCTGTCAAGCGCTCCGACCCCCTTGCCGAACTTTCATCGCCACGCCTTTCGTATTTGTCCCTTGAAAAATGGCGTGTTTCCGTTTTATTTTTAGTTATCTTAAGTATTTTCAGTCTCTGCAGATGTAACAGCCAAGTCTGCGGACCGTTTATATTAATTATACCATAACTTCGCTTACGACGTTGACGAGTCGATTCCCGCGTCTATACTCTTTCTTGCTTAAAGCGTTCGAACCCTCTTTGCTTGACGGTTTCGCCAAATCAGCTCCTGACTTGCCTAAAATATGCCCCATACTATCGGCAGATATCGGGTTTCTATTCCATTACCTTGTGAATAGTTTATTCTTTATGAATATAAAAGCTGCGGCTACGCCGCCACTGCACAATTCTACTATAACTCGACTTATAACCTTGCCAAAGCGGTTCAGGCATCTATACTCCCTTCATACTTAAAGCATTTGAACCCTTTTACCTGACGGTTTCGCCAAATCCGTCCGGACTTTCGTCACCATACTTCTCGAATTTATCGCATACTATTGGCAGAGGTCAGGTTTATATGTCATCATCTGGGAGGATTTTCGTCTCTATAAATATAGCAGCCGCGTCTGCGCCGCCATTATATATCTCTACCTATAATTTTAACGTTAAAAGTCTAAATTATCCCATCTTTCTTTTCGGAAAACTAACCGGTGCTAAGTGACTTCGATAACAGGGGCGGAATCTCTCTCTCTCTCTCTCTCTGGCGCGAAAGTTAAATGTTCTTGTGGAATGTTCTAGTCTTCTGGAATATATTCCTATAAAAGTCTATAGCATGTCACAAATACTTTTGACAGGAGTTGAAATGTTTGTGATAGAAGGTCATTCGAGTGACAGCGGACGCAAAATCTTATTTTTTTCCCCTCTTTTTTAAACAATTCCTGCTCTTCAGTTATTATATTACGTTTTATATATATATATATATATATATATATATATATATATATATATATATATATATATATATATATATATATATATATACATACACTTTTAGGGTATATTTTCTTTCAAACAACTTCCAACAAAAGCAATTCCTTTGGTGGCATCAAAGAGAAACTTATTGATGTCACGAGAGCCATTTTTTTGGGGGGGGAGAATCTTTGTTTCCATCTTCAAGGGACCAAATAATAAAAAAAAAACACTTGTCAGAAGTACTACCATATAAGCACAAGATCGTCAACGGCTTACTGCTAATCCTAGGCCTATGAACTGGGTATTAGGGAGGTCCTTGGGTATTAGGTCTAGCCCCGCGGGCGTCTCCTCCTTGTGACCTTCACAGCTGCACCCTTTCTCCTTCTGGGTATTCATTAACTCTGTTAATCCTTCCCACGTGTTTATTCAGTTTTTTCTCCGCGACTTTGTAAACTATATGACACGTGGTAGAATCCGCATAGTTGTTTCTTGCTTTGCTTCCTTCCTTTGTCTTCTAGGAACACGATACGAGAGCGCTTTCTACTGTATGGGGTGTGGTTTTGTCCCTGCCACGAAATACGAAATTCATTTCATCCCAGTCCATTTTTATAGTTCTATTTTCCCGGCCATAGAGCTGGGGCATGACTGAAATATCTGATATAGTGTGTGTGTGTGTGTTTTTTTTTTTTTGGGGGGGGGAGCTCTTTCTTTGCATGTTTTGCAAGTCTATTTGTAATAAGCCTCGTCACAGTCGTTACATGGTGAATGGTATAAACGGGCCCCCTCCAACCCCTCTCCTCCCCTCCCCCACAAGCGGTGTTTTACGATTTTATTTCTTATAGTACTGTTATAATTCCTTACTAATCCGCGCTGGTCTAACCTCCTGTTTGCCGTTTAATCGTGGTGCTGTTTGAAATAATTATAGTTTTCCTGTCCTTCCGATTTTTTCCTTTGGTTTTCCCCGTAATATTGATTTTGGCTTTGCTTTGTGCCTTGTTACACCAGTTCTCCCTCTAAATGCGGTGTGCTACAGGTTCTTAGCTAATACATTTACTTATTTATAATAATAATAATAATAATAATAATAATACATTACTCACTAGATAAATATGTAAGCACCTACGTTCTCTTGATGACCACTCGTGCTAGGGCAAACAGCTAATTTTACCCATAATGATGATAATTCATTCACCCACTGAGTGCGCCAGGAAAGGACTTGCAATAATAATAATAATAATAATAATAATAATAATAATAATAATAATAATAACAGGAAGAGAATATCACGGCACTTGATGAAATAAGACTAGATTCAACTGTCGACCAACTCGCCGAAGTGTAGTTATAAGTTATAATGGCTGTTTCGGTGACGTACTTCGGAGCAAAATGCCTGGTTCCTTGGTTCTTCCTGGACCTTGGAACCGGTGAAAGTCCTTCGGCGTGATGAGACAGGCGAGTCGATAGCAAGGAAAATAGCGGGTGGGAGGAAAGGGGGTTAAATAACGAGTATTTTCGTGTTGGGACCGTGTTGGAAGCTGTGCTCTTTCTAGACCGTGGTCGTTCTGAACTGTGATGTCTATACGTAAGTGGCTATGTAAGTTGTAACACTACTAGTTTTCTTTATTCTATGACCATTCAAGTATGTTGTATGTGCGTATTATTATTATTATTATTATTATTATTATTATTATTATTATTATTATTATTATTATTATTATTATTATTATTATTTAAAGGAGCAGACCCCTTTTAAGTTCGTTCTCTTAGTAAGAATGTCAGCATCAGCGAAATTGATTTTATACAAGAATTGAAAAGACCTTGTATAAAATCAATTCCGCTGGTGCTGCCATTCTTTTAAGCAGAAATTATTATTATCATTATTATTATTATTATTATTATTATTATTATTATTATTATTATTATTATTATTATTATTTACTGTGACGTCAGTTTATTGTACTGAATCAAGCTGCGTCTAGGCTTACACAGGCTTATAGGATATGCTTCTTGGCTGTTATGGACAATCCTGTTATGGACGATCTCGCCGTGACATTTGCAGGCAACACCTACACTTCATTTCCATAAAGAAGACCTGGGTCAGTATCCCTCCATATATAGACATTCTTAGTCTATTGCCGATCTCTTCTTACAGTTACAACACACACACTCTGTCACCATCCGGGTGGAGGATTGGAGAGATATCACAAGGTGATGGGATTACAAGTGAGATGCTGAGTTACCTTGGTGATAGAGTGATTGAATGTTTGAACTGGGTTTGTAATTATGTTTGAGTGGATGAAAGAATCCAGGAAAAATAGTCACGGGTGAAAAGTTACAGTAAAAAAAAGGGGGGTGGGGAGGCTGTCGTCGGCTCTCTCGTTGTCTTTCTTTACCAGAAAGATTAATCGATGAATTCTAAACTTTTTTTTAAGGTTAATATATTAATCAGCCTCTGTAAATGAACATGCAAAACTGATAGTATATCAATGAGCTTTGCCTGAAATAAAATAGAACAACAACATTGGATCTTTGTATAACTGGGCAACAGCAACATGAAAGGATTAAGCTTGGTAAGCCTAATCTGGTAACATTTTTGAGCAGGTGTTCGGCGTGAGGTCTTGTTGAGCTGACCTGCCTACGTGCAGTACATATAACCTTGTTTTTCTCTATAGTATGTCAGTGTCCCTGGGGACACAGCGAATAGCAGAACTCTCGTAGCTCTGAGCTGCTGTGGATCAAGAGCATTTGGATGTGCCATAGAAATTATTGACAGTAATAATAAGCGTGGTTCCAAATCTGCCAGATTGTGACTTTTCTCTGTGACTTTTTTCCTGTGACTTTGTTACAGGCCACCATGTATTAAGTGACTTTTTTCTTAGCCAAAATTGTGACTTTTTCTTAGCCAAATTTGTGACTTTTTTATATGACTTTATTGCCGGATACCACATATTAATGTGACTATTCCCAGTGACGTTTTTTCTTGGCCATAATTGTGACTTTTTCTGTGACTTTGTTGCCAGCCACCACAGATTAATGTGACTTTATTCCCTGTGACTTTTTTTCCTGCGACTATTACCGGCCATCACATATTAATGTGACTTTATTCCCAGTGACTTTTATCGTAACCAAAACTGTGACTTTATTAGCAGCTACCACATATTAATGTGACTTTATTCCCAGTGACTTTTTTTTTTCTTAGCCAAAATTGTGATTTTTCCTGTGACTTTATTGCCAGCCAACGCATATTAATGTGACCTTATTCCCTGTGACTTTTTTCCTAGCCTAAATTACGGCTTTTTCTGACCATTTTCCTGTGACTTTTTCTTTGTCAAATTGTGACTTTTTTCCTTCGACTTTATTACCGACCGCGAGGGGAATAGTTCTAGTGCAGGGGTTCCCAAACTTTTTGTTCTTCTGTACCCCTCTGGGCATTTTTATAGATTCCTGTTTACCCTTAAAAATTGATTATGAAAAAGAAAAACAATATAATTTTGTTATGAAATCTGTTTGTGAAGACTGCATCTTTTCAGGCCCGGTACGAGTACAGATTACAGCTTTGTTTGCTAAAATGAGGAAATTAAAAAAAAACGACACTGTGCAATCTCAATGCAGATTGCATCATGTATTGCGCAGTAATGGCTATTCTCTTAGATCCAATGTACCCCCTGAAGAGTACAAATGTACCGCTGGGGGTACATGTACCCCAGATTGGGAACCCCTGTGAATCTAGTGCAATGAGTGAGATGAATAACTGTGCCACTGTTTAAAAATAAGATTGATAAATGCAACTGCGATATTTATAGGGACATGACACTATGTATCACGCCAAGAGAAACTGTACTGGTAGGATTTTGACTGAGAAAGTAAGAAATAAGGCAGACGATAGAAGAACAGCATGGGTGGGGTTTAGACGAGGAAGAGGAATTTGAAATCTTGTTGTGACACAGTCATGAGGGAGTTTTGAATTGTAGGGGACAAGTTGATTTGTGGCAGACATGAATCTCAAAAGAGCTTATGGTAAAGTTGATGATATAGAATCAATATGTTTATCAAAGTTGAGGAACAGTAAATTATATGGTGAATGGATCGTGGCCTGATAGATATTTTGCTGAATGGAGATGGTGAAGAGAAATTGTAGAATCAAGTGATAAAAGACAGAGAGTGTTTGCAAGGAGAGGAGAGAGTTGAGAATAAAAATGACAAAGAGAGGAAAGCTACGAAGTTAAACGGAAACCTGTAAAATGACTACGGACTTGTAGTATGTTTTAGACTCTGCCACTTTTCCCGGATTTGATTCATAAAACCGTAGCCTAAGTTGGGGAATAGTGTAGATGTGGCAGACAGGCTGCCACATCTTCCTTATACCAGGTCAGAAAGATTAAACAGCTTGGCACAATTGTCCTGCGTGTTATCTAACTGCGAGGACGCCAAGCGAGCGAAAGAACTGAAATTTGATGACGATCAAAGAACAACTTATTGTAAAAATAAAGAACTGAAATCAGACATCAAACGATTTTGATCACAGGGTAGCATAAGGATGGTTTTGATCACTTTGTAGCATAAGGGTGGTTTTGATCAGATAAGGATGGTTGTGATCAAAACGATGGTTTTGATCACAGGATAGCATAAGGATGGTTTTGATCACAGGGTAACGTAAGGATGGTTTTGATCACAGGATAGCATAAGGATGGTTTTGATCACAGGGTAACGTAAGGATGGTTTTGATCACAGGATAGCATAAGGATGGTTGTGATCACAGGGTAACGTAAGGATGGTTTTGATCACAGGATAGCATAAGGATGGTTGTGATCACAGGGTAACGTAAGGATGGTTTTGATCACAGGATAGCATAAGGATGGTTTTGATCACTTTGTAGCATAAGGGTGGTTTTGATCACAGGATAGCATAAGGATGGTTTTGATCACAGGGTAACGTAAGGATGGTTTTAAACACAGGGTAACATAAGGATGGTTTTGATCACAGGGTAACGTAAGGATGGTTTTAAACACAGGGTAACATAAGGATGGTTTTGATCACAGGGTAACATAAGGATGGTTTTGATCACAGGGTAACATAAGGATGGTTTAGTTTCTAATCATCCGAATGAATATGCATAAATGCTCAAAATCTAGCCCAGACTCGCTGATGAAAATAAATGATACAATGAGATGATTAAAGAAAGGTATTGACTCCTCAAGTGATGGTAGATTGTAGATTAAGTAGGCCTAGTCCCGTTATGGTCCCTTGCTTCTGGGCAGCCCTTGGAATGGATAAGTAGGATTTTATGACCGGATTAAAGAACGCCAATAAGTCAGGAAGAAGATTTGGCAACGTAGCTAATGACAGCCATGTTTGTAGTCATTTTGGTTTGACTTTAGGAGATGAACCAATGAATATTGGAGGTAAATTTTGTGATAGAATAGGTGGGGTTAAAAGACTGGGAAGACTGTGTGAAGTGGCTTTTGAGCCAACTCTCCTTTATAGGAGTGAAGCTTGGATGCTGAAAATAACAAGAAACAAGAAAAAATGCGCTGAAATTGAGTTTTCTGTACAGCGCAAAATCAAGGCCACCGAAACTAGATCTATCTTTAGGTGGTCTCGGTATAATGTTGCATGAGCCTCAGCCCATGAAGCTCGCAGCCGGTCGTGGTGGCCTGTGTTGTTGCGTTGCTAGAAACACGATTATGGCTAACTTTAACCTTAAATAAAATAAAAACTACTGAGGCTAGAGGACTGAAGTAAAATAAAAACTACTGAGGCTAAAGGGCTGCAATTTGGTATGTTTGATGATTGGAGTGTGGATGATCAACATATCAATTTGCAGCCCTCCAGCCTCAGTAGTTTTTAAGATCTGAGGGCGGACAGAAAAAAGTGCGGACAGACAGACAAAGCCAGCACAATAGTTTCATTTTCAGAAAACTAAAACACTATCGAGAGGAACTGTTGTGTGAATAAAAATGCCAGGCTGAGAAATGTGGAGGCAATTAGAAGAGTGGTATAAAGTTTAGCCTAGGTGAAAGAATAAGCCTGAGCAATTTTTAGGTGGTTTGGACTTGTGGGAAGAATGGGGAACTCTGTAAGGCTAGTAGAGAGAGCATTTAATTCCTATTTGTTTCGGGGAATGAGGAGAGCAGGACTACAAGTATAGGAAAGGTACGAACTTCATAGCCAGTCTTACTGCACAGGGATTCTGCAGTTAAATGATGAATGTGGCAGCTACCATTGTATGTGTTTTTCTCTATAGCCACCCACTCCTTGTTAAGGGAAACGATTTTGCATTAAAAGAATTGCACAACACAGATGCGTCACGCCATTTTTGCCAAATATAATTTCAAGTCACCAAGAGGCCAACCAACCCATATCCTGCTTGGTCATCTGAGCCCCTCAAGTGTGGCCTGTCATGTCTCTTATATGAAGTTAAGTGCTGTTTTAAACATCAGGCATTCTCTCTCTCTCTCTCTCTCTCTCTCTCTCTCTCTCTCTCTCAACACATTCACTGTAAAAATTAAGCTTCTTTTTCTTCGTTCTTCCACTTCTAGTTGTTCTCTCTTCTCTCTCTCTCTCTCTCTCTCTCTCTCTCTCTCTCTCTCTCTCTCTCTTCTTAACACATTCCTTTAAAACTAGATTCTCTCTCTCTCTCCTCAACACATTGAAATTTCAGACGTCATGATAATCCTTATCAAGGTCTCTCTCAAAACCGAACCAATTCTTGCAAAATTCGAAGATCACCTTTGGTCAAAATTTCATGAAATTCCATAGGAAACATTGACGTATTTTGCTAATACACCTACATTCACCTAATCAATATACTGTATCTACGAACTTACACAGTTTCATACATGCGGTATATTCGCTAGCATACATGTGTGCACACATGGCAATTACAAACTGAAATCACATGTGCAATATACGCTGTGAACCCTGTTTAAGTTTACCAAAATGCTTAGGCCTATAATAGCTTTTGCGCTGTTGTTTTCAGAACTGGTTGTAACCCACTGACGTTTCTGCGACAGATGGTTATCAAAATAATGACATTGTTTATCCGTTTCCAGTTCTGTGGGCGGAACAACTGCCAAGGGGCGCATTTTTGGAACGAAATGACCAAAATTACTGATGGGCTAGCTTCAAACAGGTTAGTGCTTCTCAAAGTAATCCACATTTCCGAAGTTCATTTTCTTGTTTTTGTTTTATACAACGCCATTTTGTCTTTTGGAGAGAGAAACCATTTCGTTATGATGACGAAAGAAACAAGAATTATCCACAATAACTGGCCATGCTGATGAAAATCTGTGCCGTTTGAAAAAACATCGAACTTTCGTCTTGTTGACAATGAACCCGGTGAGAGAAAGCTTGCATCTCATTATGTACATATGGATCGCTTGATGATTTCACCGATTCGTGGCGAAGAAGACTATTAAAACATAAGCTACATAATTTACTGTACTTTGTTTTCGTCACATTACAAGTTACGTGACTTCGTTGTTACCAAAAACATGGCCTCCCAGTCGAATATGGTCAGAATCAAGACCTCGAGAAGAGAGAGAGAGAGAGAGAGAGAGAGAGAGAGAGAGAGAGAGAGAGAGAGAGAGAGAGAGGTCAGAACCATGGTCTAGTTTATAATTTCTCACTGATCAGCTGTTGATAGGTTATGTCTCAAACGCTATATTAAAAGTTCATTTATTTTCCATTAAACTTAAAGTGGGTTGTATCAATAAATTATTGTCAGTGTATTTAAAAAAATTGGCTTCTGTGAACACCAAATGTTTCGGAGCTGACGTGTGTGATTCAAATTCTCTCTCTCTCTCTCTCTCTCTCTCTCTCTCTCTCTCGTCTTTCTTGGAGTAAATCGATTTCCCAGGCATTTATGCTCATTCCTCATTGCATCATCTTTTGCAAATAAAGTATTGAACGGAAAGGAATTCGCACCTTTTGGCTTATATGTCAGCTGTTATCATCCAGCAACCAAACTTCATCTCCTGTGTTCATACAAAACTGACGTCACGCGCGTTTGTCAAGATTGCATCACCCCAGTATGGCCACGTACGATTTAAAATTTGGTTCAAAATGAAAGACATCTGACGTAAAAGCAGACTTCTCACGGGCAATGGTTGGCTACATCTCCATGTTAAGAAGACCACCGAGTGTCTCCATGTTATTCGCCTAGGGCTCGGGATGGGATGAGGCTGGTGGGGGGTTGCTTGGGATTATTGGGGTACGGGGAGGGTTAGGTGTTCCTCCTCATTGTGACGTCACACGAGAGCGCGAACGCACTTATAAATTCAGTTCAAACGTCGGTTTTAGGCTAATTTGCAGCGCTATTTTAATCTTAAGAATTAATCAAGCAAGCAATATTTTCTCATTTTTTTGTCATTTGGAGTAGCTGATTTGGTATTTGTACTCGTAAAGTTTTTATATGTTTTGCTACGTGGAGCCTGTCTTTTGTTTATTTCGCTTCCTGCAGTTCTTTTTATTCTGTGTTGCTTAGGGTTATTTTTTACTCCTGGGTTAGGGTGAAATCTATGTCTTATTGCAATTACATACACAGACACTATATATATATATATATATATATATATATATATATATATATATATATATATACATATATATATATATATATATATATATATATATATATATATATATATATATATATATATATATATATATATATATATATATATATATATATATAAAACTAAAACTGAATCCTTTTCGCCGTTTAAAGCATACAATAACTCGTCAAATTCGAATTTCCTCACCTGATGAGGAACAGGTATCCTGGATTAACCCAGGGAATGGATTAGCCAGGAATAAGCCTAAGAGCATTAACAAAAACTACTAATATTTTTGCATTAACACAACGTTCACGAGAAAATGAAGAAGAATAACAATTAAAAACCAGACCTATATACTCTTGACCCCATTCTGCACGAGATAACTGATGATGAGTTTTGAAATTTAGGCTGAAAAGCCAAGCACTGGGTGGGCACTTTCGGTCATTCAGCGCTCAAGACAGTGAACAGAGGGAGTCGGAGTGGTTGAACAGCAAGGTAATGAGGTCCAAGAAATGAAGGAGATAAAGTACAAGACTCTTAAGAGTGGAACTGAAAAAAAAAAACACATTTTCACTAAGAAGTAATAGTAATGCCTGCATTGCACTACGCAAGGTGCACCCACGACTCTTACGCTAAAAGGGATTTCCACAAGATGTTCGGAGAAGATTGAAAAGAGGAACTAAAGATTACAGTAATTCTTCATAATTTTAATCCTAAAATTGGATTAATCTATGGAAGCTGCTCCTCATGTGACAATTAACCTCAGTTGTAGGCAGACAATAGTTATTAAAGATTTAAAATATATTTTAAATAACACGACTTTTTTTTTATTAATTTCTCTCTAAAATTCGATTTGAATTGTATTCTGGGCTCATGTGAGTAATTATGATGTTCCTACACAGTCTTACTTTTACATTATTCAAGGGCTCGTGCACATGTTACGTCTATAAATTACTTGTAGTACTTCATAAGGCTGAAGTCTTGGAGGTATAGACAAACACTGCATTCTAATGCTATTATTTGTGCCATAAGGACTAGAATGCCGTGTCTACCACTGTTTGGAGGTGAATATTTCATTATAATTTGCTATTTAAATGAATATTTTAGTTTAATGTCGCACCAGAGAGAGAGAGAGAGAATTAAGGATGGAAAATGCTACTTGCCCAACATCAAATGCTTTATATGACTGCATGAAAACTCATTTGTATGAAAATTTTTCTTGTCTTTTGCTATTAATTATCCTTCAACCTCACTAGATAGTATAAATGAAAAAGATGTTCGAATTTTTATGTGATGGAATTTCCTTATACAAACACGAACCATCATTCGACAAGAAAAAATCAAGAATGGGATAAAATAATTTGTTTTTGAAGTTGGGGTCTAAAAGTAACATAGTTTATGCTCAAATTTTATAACGTTTTCTTTATTTTGCATGATAGAAAACTAATTATAGGGTAAACTATAATATATACCATGGCCTTTGTTTCCATGTTGCCGGCCACAGTTAAGAATACTCGTATACTTTGTGCCTTAGTTTTCGCCTTTTGTGAGCAATATGAGACATTTCCTGAAATAATTTTAAATAATTTTAGTGCAAGATACGTTCAGAGCATCTTCAAACGCTGGAAAATGTCCTTTTTAAGTGCTCTATAGATTGATAATAGCCCCATTTCATTCATGCACATACATAGAAGGCTCATGGGCAGTTCGTTAAACAACCCTACACAGACTGAGCCATTCACCTCCATCCTGCGCGCACGCCCGCACTTCATGGATATTTAAGCACTTCCTTTCCAACATTATTGTCATTTACGGGCTGCTCTATGAGCAAGAGCCCGTGCTGGCATAACGCCAGCTCAGTCAAAAACGACAACCAATAGTCTCTCTCTCTCTCTCTCTCTCTCTCTCTCTCTCTCTCTCTCTTTACTGTCTATGAATTTGATTCTCTCTCTCTCTCTCTCTCTCTCTCTCTCTCTCTCTCTCTCTCTCTCTCTCTCTCTCTCTCTCTCTCTCTGACTTTACTTTCTATGATTTGAAATTTGATTCTCTCTCTCTCTCTCTCTCTCTCTCTCTCTCTCTCTCTTTACTCTTTTACTGTCTATGAATTTGATTCTCTCTCTCTCTCTCTCTCTCTCCTGACTTTACTTTTTATGAATTTGATTCTCTCTCTCTCTCTCTCTCTCTCTCTCTCTCTCTCTCTCTCTCTCTCTCTCTCTCTCTCTCTCTCTCTCTAATGGGCAAAACTTTCTCTTCCCTGAGCTGTGTTCAACAAAGACATGACGAATGGTAACGTACGTTTCTCTTTACGAGAGTTTCAGAAAAAAAAATGATTTTATCAATTTATTCTTTATTTCTTTCGAGGGCAATTGATGCGACGCATATGTTCAGTATCAGGGTCAGCTGTTATAATTCGAGGACGGTACCATTTTATCTCTATTTTAGTATACTCACGTGAGTTCGTACGTGTATATGCACATGTGTCAAACTGACGTCTCTCGAATGTTCCTTTGTCTTTGCCTATACGTGTCAGCGCGATACCCTGTTAGAGTTCTTAATTTCATTATGGTTCCTTTTGGTTTTATTCGACGCTGACGGGCATTTGACGCTGTCAACGACTGTCTGGGCATTTTTGGCACACGTGAATACACAGACAACGTGCTGGTACGCGCTTGCTTGCGCGAATGATAGAATGACAAAACAGTCAAAATTATTTTGATGTTCATGGGATATGCTGCGCTCGGTTGGAGTGTAAAGTGGGCTCTATATTTTAGTTTTTATTTTTTTTTATCCTCATGATCCTTCCGGCAGTGAAAGAATGGTTACCGAAATTGACAGGGTTCTTAATTTTTGTTTTTCACCGCTCAGTTTTCGTACAGTCCAATTGCAGAATGATCTAACTTGACCAAATATCTAATTGCCTGCCACCTGCTCTACACGTTTGTGCTTGGCTCTGTTCTCGTTACGGGAATTAGAAAGAAAGAGAGAAAAAAAAACAGGTGTTAGCTCAACAACAGTTCAAATTATCCACGTGTTTCATTAAGCACATTTCCGTTCCACTTTCGTCGTCAGACAACGAAAGAGTAACTGACTCTGGGGTTTAGAAGTAATTGACTCTGGGGTTTAAAGTAATTGACTCTGGGGTTTAGAAGTAATTGACTCTTTTAGAAGTAATTGACTCTGGGGTTTAGAAATGAGTTAAAAAAACAGGTATGGACACTTGTGAACGACAATATAGCATGGCGATCTAGTTTTCTGAAAAAAACTCTGCCTGTCCGTCCGCACTTTTTTTCTGTCCGCCCTCAGATCTTAAAAACTACTGAGTCTAGAGGGTTCCAAACTGGTATGTTGATCATCCACCCTCCATTCATCAAGCATACCAAATTGCAGCCGTCTAGCCTCGGTAGCTTATATCCTATTTATGGTTAAAGTTAGCCATAATCGTGCGTCTGGCAACGGTATAGGATAGGCCACCACCGGGCCCCGGCTCATACAGCATTATGCCAAGACCACCGAAAGATACAATAGGTCTATTTTCGGCGGCCTTGATTATGCGATGTACAGAAAACTGGACTGCGACGAAGAACCTTCGGAGCATTTTTCACTTGTTTGTCTTTGTGGTTATATAGCAGGTGGCTGGTTACAAGGGGACAGTTGCACTCCAGATCAGTTGTAGGCTACGACTCTGACAGAGCAGAGCCGCCTAGAAAACGTTTAGAAATCCGAATGTTTTTGTTGTTGTAGACGTCAGCGATGAAGAAAACGCGGAACGAGGAGATGAACGTAGCTAAGATGCGAATTCGTTAAGAACGTTTTTTATTTTTGTGATTTCTTTGGCGTGTGTGTTTTGACAGGCATAAAATAACTGAAATACGTAATATTTTCCCCTGAGTGGATTGACAGACAGGCTGGGTAATCTTCCTTTGGGGAAGTCTCGAAGATGAATATTGTGCTGCTAAAAAGATGAAAATGTCGATGCTTTTAAAATATCCCGTGAGTGATTTTTTTTTAATAAGGGTTTTGGAAGTTTTATTTTCATTTCAGTGTTTAGCGTGTACGCGCCGCTGTGCTTAGACAAAGGAAATGTAATGCGTAGTATCAGTGGAAAGGTCGATGTGCTTCTAAACATATGTTTAGCAAGTGTTTTATATATATATATATATATATATATATATATATATATATATATATATATATATATATATATATATATATATAGAGAAATAATCAAGAGAGAATCACGAGAGAGAGAGAGAGATATTAATCAACACACAATCACGTGTGGAACTCGATATTAATTTCTGACTCGCATCACGATCGCACCCAGGTCTTTCAACTGAAAGACGAGACCACTGCCAACCGAGCCACACTTGTTGGCAGCAGTCTTGTCTTTCCATTGAAAGACCTGGGTTCTGATCCTGATGTGAGTCAGAAATTTATGTATACATACATACATACATATATATATATATATATATATATATATATATATATATATATATATATATATATATATATATATATATATATATATATATATATATATATATATATGAGGAAATGTTATTTGAGTTACCTACCCAAGTTAATTTTTTTTTTTTTTTTTACATTTCATGATTACTTTCGTTCCTCCTGACCTTGGCAACTGGTTTTATTCTTCTTCTGTCTCACTGCACCTTTATGGTCACAGACCAAAAAGGATATTGACGACTTTTAATCATCTGAAGGGAAAATAGAAGTGCTCTATAAATCTTATTACATGACCTAAGAAAATTCATTA
>NC_089753.1:27666412-27691412 GCF_040412425.1 Macrobrachium rosenbergii | reverse complement strand
GTTCAAGCGAAGATGCAATGGATTACTACCCTAATGCAATTCTCCTCGTATTTTACTTAAAGTTTTATATATTTATTTATTAATTTTAGTAAATTATGTTTTCTTCCCTAATAACTGATATCTCTTCTTTCTGTATTTCCTATTACCTTCTGTTACTGCATCCAAATGAACACCTTAATATTCTTTGGAAGCTTGAATTTTAAGTCAATGGCCCCTTTGGTGGGGCTGTACAGACGAACAGGGTCCCATCTTCTGAATAATAATAATAATAATAATTATTTAAATTTTTATCTGGTTATTTATTTATTTGGTGATTAATTTTTCTTTTCTAATAATTGATCTCTTATTTCTGCATTTCCCAATACCATCTGTTACTTCTTCCAAATGAGCACCTTAATATTCTTTGGAAGCTTGAATTTTAAGTCAGTGGCCCCTTTGGTGGCCTTGTTCCATTTGAATCTGGTTCATTTTCTGAATAATAATAATAATAATAATAATAATAATAATAATAATAATAATAATAATAATAATAATAATAATAATAATAATAATAATAATAATAATAATACTCAGTGCATCAGAGAAGAAAGATAATCTCCGCTTGACCTCCCGTGACCTCTAGCTGAGGGCAGTGACCTCGTCTACCCTTTCTGCAAACTTCCACGTGACTTAGGTGTCCCTTCAAGAGAAATTATTAATTTTATTTTTATCATTTTTTCGCTGGTTTTTGTTAGTTTTCTGTAAAAGAAAACTACTGTGCCGGCTTTGTCTGTCCGCCCCCAGATCTTAAAAACTACTGAGGCTAGAGGGCTGCAAATTGGTATGTTGATCATCCACCCTCCAGTCATCAATACCAAATTGCAGCCCTCTAGCCTCCTCAGTAGTTTTTATTTTATTTAAGGTTAAAGTTAGCCGTAATCGTGCTTCTGGTAATGATACAGGATAGGCCACCACCGGTTCGTGGTTAAAGGTTTATGGGTCACGGCTCATACAGCAATGTGCCGAGACCACCGGAAGATCGATCTATTTTCGGTGGCCTTGATTATACGCTGTACAGAAAACTCGATTGCGCCGAAAAACTTCGGCGCATATATTACTTGTTGTATATTTGTTTAAAATTATCTGTCAGCTGTTTTGAGCACACAGATGTTTGTGTGTGTGTGTGTGTATGTGTGTGTATGTGTGTGTGAACGCAAGTGTCTGCAAATGTAAACACATGTGCATGCACATATGTAGCCTATAAAACGCACACTCGCAAATAAAGACAATAAGTTTTCAGTTCAGAGACCAGGTGTTTTTCCTCTAGTATATAATGACTCTCTCTCTCTCTCTCTCTCTCTCTCTCTCTCTCTCTCTCTCTCTCTCTGTTGTCCATTTTCTCTGCATTTTGTTTCCTACAGTGTATGCTTGCGTGTCTGTGCATCTGAGGGGGATTATTCTGACAGGTGTCACTCTGACAACTCTGCATGGTGGAGAGGAACATATATATATATATATATATATATATATATATATATATATATATATATATATATATATATATATATATATATATATATATATATGAGGATGGAGAGATATAGAGATAGAGAGAGAGAGACCTCACAGGGATCGTCGAGGCCCTCCTGAGGATGGAGAGAGAGAGAGAGAGAGAGAGAGAGAGAGAGAGAGAGAGAGAGAGAGAGAGAGAGTACTTAATTTTAGTGCCATATATAATGGTCTTTTACGCCGAGTATGCATTGCGCTCTTGAAATTGAGAGAGAGAGAGAGAGAGAGAGAGAGAGAGAGAGATTAGTTAATTTTAATGACATAAATTAACGGTCATTGATGCTGAAAATACACAGATGCCTAAAATTGACAGCATGCCTAAAATTGAGAGAGAGAGAGAGAGAGAGAGAGAGAGAGAGATTATTTCCTTTCAGTGCCATAAAAATAATGGTCATTGACGCCTTATGAACACAGCACGCTTAAAACTGAGAGAGAGAGAGAGAGAGAGAGAGAGAGAGAATGCCCTTCATTTTGACACGTCACGCAGTAGGCTACTATCGCTAACTGGTAGTACTTTCTCTCCCTCGCCTTTACGTCATCAAACGGGCTCGGGACTGGCCTTGTCGGAGATGAATCACAAAAATAAATAAATAAATGAATAAATAAATAAATACAAGAGTTTCAGGGAGACTGAAAGTACCTCTAAAGGGAAACAATGGGTCTAGACGAAACGCTTTACTTGAATGCTTAAGTATAAGTGTTTGTCACTGAGTCTAGCTTGAATAGATTCTATGCTCATAGGTCTAGGTTTGTGTTTCAAGCTAGGCCTCGTTCGAACGTATATAGCTCTGCCTTGTTGAAGTAATACTATCAAGTTCTGTTAGGTTTTACTAGGTTTTATTTTACACAGATTTATAACCTAACAAAGTTCATACGTTTTTAAGGGCTGTATTGACGTTAAGCTTCCGGAAATGTCGATACGGAGATAATTTGACCTTTAAATTCCTCTCGTGGAGCCACTTCCAAATACTGTGATGAAGCATTTAACACGCGCTCTGGTAATCATTTGTTACCGTACCGTTTTAATCCTGATATATAACATCTTTTAAACTAATAAATAGCTGTAGGTAACTCCATAACTTCCTAATAAAATTCAGCATCAGGAAATTAGGAATAATTAAATCACCGTCATTCTCTTCTAAATGCAGAGTCACAGTCTCGAAGATCATCGCATCGTAATGGCGACGGCGCAGCGGCTCGTATAAATTAGCGAGGGAACAAAGCCATTTAACGAACTTTTCTTCGAGTGGGGCGCGTCCCTGGAAAGGGAACCGAATCCTCCATGGTGATTAAAAAAAAAAAAAAAAAGATCTCTGGGTCCGACGGAAGAAGGTTCGGGACCCAATGATTGGGCTACGTAGTTGCTGCTTGAGTTCTTGGAATGACTTGGAGCCGAAATCGATAGACCTATACTTTTTTCCCGAGGGGATTATAGATTGTTAAGTTAAAACTAATGGGTATTGCATATGCTCTCTCTCTCTCTCTCTCTCTCTCTCTCTCTCTCTCTCTCTCTCTCTCTCTCTCTCTCTCTCGATTAGATGAAAGATCGATTGACGTCAAATTATCAAATCAGATAATTTTTAATAAAAATCGTTAGGCTTATTTTTTTTAAAGACAAAAAAATGAAATTTAAATGCTCAGTAGCACATGTGTGTTTGTATGTGTGTCTGTGTGTAAATGTGTGTATGTGTGTGTGTGCGCGCGCGCACGCTGATTAGTATATGTGAGTAATCGTTTAATGCAGTAAGCACATGTGCTGGGCTGGCTTTTTAATTTTAACAAAATGGCTTGATTCCGTTATGGAACACATGTTTGAGCACACTTGTGAACCTGCTGGTATTCGTGCACTTTTTTTTTTTTTAACATTTTACTAACTTCTAAGTAAACATGGTTGCTTATAATTGCACGAATTTCTTTTTGTTTTTTTAAATTCATTTTTCCATTAGATAATATCATGTCTTTAAAAGATTTTCCTTCTGACAGAAGGCTGATTCAGCATTATTTCTTATATTCGTCGTAAAAAGCTAGAGAAACAGGCAAATTATATATATATATATATATATATATATATATATATATATATATATATATATATATATATATATATATGTATGTATGTATGTATTAAGAATTCCTCAATTTCTTGTTTACTCAAAACATTTCTCCGTTTTCTTTTCAAATGATCTGTCTAAACAAGTGCCAACTAAGGACACTTCCTGTCCCAGTGTACAAAACCTTGTTTTAATTTATATTATCAACTCATGTGTATGAACACTTGTTTGAACTCTGCAGAATAATTAAACTCTCTCTCTCTCTCTCTCTCTCTCTCTCTCTCTCTCTCTCTCTCTCTCTCTCTCTCTCTCTCTCGTTGGTTGTTCGGAGAACTCCAATTTCTGGTATGTCAATCAAATGATCACCCCTCGTGTAATTTATTTGCGAATTTTTCAAAAAATGTTCCGCCCACCATTGTCTTTTTACTTCTTAAGCAATTATTACTGACTCATCCTGTCATTTAACAAACAAATAAACAAAAAACAAATAAATAAAAAAGGGACAGCAAAGATCCAGAACAAAACAGGAAAACCATTAGGCTGACGATTTTATCTCCAGGTGATGTCACTCCCTCGCTCCAGTTCTCTCTCCTTCTCTTATACGACCTTGATCTGTGAGTAGAAAGGGGAAGCATTTAATGGACGTGCACCGAAGTTATCTGATAACGTTCTTGTTTTGCACCATTGTACCCCTCTATGGTACTGACCACCAATAAATGCTATTTTCTAACGCCCGCATGCAAAAAAATGATTACAGTGCTTTTAACGCGCGAAATCTCGCGTGTGTCTTGTCGTGAATATTTAGCTATTCCCATGAAGGACTCTGTAGATTTAGGCGTAATTATCGCTGACAGTTGGAATACGAAAGGCCAGAGTTATCATTTTACTTTAATGGCGTTCGTAAAGTGAGGTATTTCCGCCATGGAAGATTTCGCAGGACATTGAAACCTGTTTGAATGGCACAAGAAAACCGCGCATATTGATTCTTGAGCCAGGCGAGTGTCAGCTAATGATGACGTCACGAAGTTGCTTCTCGAATGCTTTCAGGTTTTTATTATTTACGAAAGGGTTCGAGCGACTGAAACTCTGTGGACACATCATACGATATATTAACACACAATAAAGACACTTTTGAATATATTTTGACTCTTGTAAACTTCGAAAAAGACCAAGCAAAAGTTTGAGACGAGTGGCAATGAATGTTATGACGTCACGGAACATGACGTCACAGCACAACAAGTATGGCCGACGTCTTTTGGTAAATATGTGGATTCCGTAGTGGATTTCTGATTGAATATCGAGAGACTTTATGCGAATGGTCATCAAGATGAAGAATCGCGTCACGGGATCTATAATCCGGACCCGTCGTATCGTCAAAGAAGGGATGGTGGTGAGTATTAAGAGAGAATTCGGCCATGTTTACGTGGTGGACATTACCTTTAGGCGAACTCGCTCCCAGGCTACCGTGATTTTCCTGTTCCTGAATTGACGAGTGATACTCACGCCTCGCCCTCCTGCGAAGCCGAGGGGCATCAATTTCACGTGTTATTTTGGGATGTGGCCCTTTTAGGGTGAAGAAGGGGGATCTACCGTCGTTTCTGTGGAGTCGGCGCTTCCGGGAAGAGGATGAATCGGAAGGTCGTGTAATCGTTTTAATTCATTCGTTCCCGAGGGAAATTTGGGTCCTCTTTGGTCCTACCTGTTCATTAGGGTACTGGGGTCAGGTGCCCGACTCATATTTCTCATTCTGACCGTATTAAAATGATAGACCTTTTTACCTGTAGGCTAATCCGATTAAGATGAGTTTTGCCTTACCTGGCGTCACCTACGTAAGATGAATTTCTTCAATTTTTTTTATATTTATCATTTTATTATTCGTGCTGTGATAAAAGCCCTGATGAAATGATAAGGGCAGCCTGAATAACCTATTGGCACATTCTAGTAAGATAACCTTCAAGTCTACCTGTGTTACCTGTGCATGATTAATTTTTAAAATAATTTTTTTTTACTGCCTAGGCTATCCTCATAAGGACCCAGTCAGTCATACACTGCACTGTTTAGGCTGTCTTGCATTATCCATTCCCATTTAACTGGCTACAGTCACTTGATAACATCCTCAGCCTAACCTGTCCCATTAGGCTATACTGTGATACCCCACCTGAACCATCAAAGGGTCCTGTCATACCTAAATAATATTTTGGTATTGTGTCTACTTAGCTCATTCTATGGCAGTGTTAGTACAGTCAATATCTACACTTTAACTGTTCATTTTAAAACTGGCAAAATATGGTGTTCCTAAAGTACAGGTTTTGCTGAAACTATTGCGGCCTGCTTCCGGCCAGCCACCGGCTGGGATATTTACAGCCTTTTGTGTGTTTTTGTCCATATCTATGTCTTTTGTGTATATTTTTTGTATTTACTCTCCTGGTTATGTTTTTGCATTCATCCCACAGATGAATGCATTTTGCATGCACGCTGGTATTAACGGAACCAGATGGGTGAAATGGTAATCTTCAGTTTTATCCAGGTTTTATACCTTTTGGTTTGATTCCGATGCATTTGATATTTATATCCAGTGGACCTGATTAGAGAACCCAATACTGTAGCGGTTGATAATAGGAGGTCTAGTCGGAAAAGGGGTTTTTTGGTGGGAGGATGAATGGCATTGAGGGAAAAACAGGGATATACAGTAACTAACCTAACCTAGTGTGCTAGGACCTACTTTACTTAAATTTACCCAAAAGGTGAGGCTTCTTGCCGGAGTTTCTTTGCCTGGCACAATGCAGTGGTTGTAATAGGTTAGCAAACCAAACATTTGTGAAGTAAATGAATATCGAGTTCAACCAGAATCGCGTAACTATTAATTAACTGGGTACATAATACTGTTCCTTAGCTGGGGATGAAGAAATAGGAACTGCTGTTTTCAAACCAAAATATAAAGAACAGTTGTGTATCCAAACTTGAATGAAAGGGTGTGCATATGTGCAATATGGCTGATAATGCATGACAAAATAAACAGTATTGTTCTTAAAACATTGTATAGGACAAATTTTGCAGTGCTGCACAAGCACAACTGTGTGATGAGATGTCAAAAATTGCGCCAAATGGTATAGATAGAAGCACAGATGAGAAAAACGATGATTGAATATGATGTCCAATGTAAAGATATCTCATGTTAATAATATTTTCAAAGGTTTTGCACAGAAGGGAAATCCCTTAAATTACAGGAAAAAATAATTAAAATCTAGTTATGTAAACAAAATGTAAATACCGTTATCACTAGAATTCACAGCACCTTGAAGTTTTACCTTAAGGGCTTGGGTGACATTACACATAGGCTAACGCTTTGCTTTTGCTATAAAAAATATTACTCTGCTTGCATATTTTAGAAAAGGTAGCCAGTGTTGTTGAAGTCTTCTGTTCTCATATCTTTTTCTGCAGCCAAATAGCCTATGCTGTAACGTAGTCCAGCAGTTCTGTATCCATAGGCTAGCTTGTTCTTGGGTATTTTACTGTATCCTTGAAGATTTTGACGAGGCAGAAATACTTCCTGGGATGTGAATGTAGTTGGGTTGAGTGTGTTACTGATGGATCTCATTTTTACCAAACTTTTCATATTGTCGATAGAGGCTTTCTAGTTGTTACTATGTTAGGTTAGCATTTCTCTTTCAGTCAGCTGTATAAATTGAATGATGATTTATATATTATTATTGACAAAGTGATATACAAATTTATATTGTAAATGGGCAGTCACCACAAATCTTGGGGATAAACAACATAAATTTATCATTCATTTTGCAAAAATAAAGGAAAAAGATGAAGCTGGTGTATATGTCATTGATTGTTATAATTGGCTTATGTGGGGAGACTGGGAGAAATCTCAAACAATATATTTGGCAGCACAAAAGAGCAATTAATGGTAATGTATAGATAGTGCAAAAGATTTTTCTTTTCATATGTGATGATTCTGCTGATGCTGACATATCTGAGTTCACCCAAAATATCAATCACCTTTGAAATCCATGAAATTGTTGGTAGAAGGCCAATAACAGTTGAGTGATGTTCAATAGTAATCACTCTCTCAGGAAGCACCGAATAAAACTAAAGGTTATGGTTTGCCACATGGAAAAAGAAGTCGCAGTAAGAAGAAATATAGAATTTTTCTCTTTCAAAGCTTATTTAAGAAGCTATACTTGTTACCTGGTGTTTGCTTGGTATTTGGTCAGTTAAGGTGGTATTTTTAAAAGAAAATGAGATTATAAAAATGATGGCTGCTAGGTTGGTCTTGTATATGCTGAAGTGAAATTTTAAAGCTCAGTAATGGTTTGAAATGGTAGTAATTTACTGTTGAGAATTTCTGAAACTGCCTTAGGGTAGTTGAACTCATTATTCAGTATCATAGTTAGATTAGGAAAATTGGTTTACTTCAGCAAGCATCTATTAAATTTGTAGCCATACATCACTAATAATTGTGAACAGGGGGTGTTTTGTATTTAACTGGAAATTATCCAAGTTAAAAACTAGAAGAATCAGCAAAAGCAGAATCAGGAAGAGAATTACAAAGGAGGAAGGGACTTCCTGTCTTTGTTTGCTTGTTGCAATAAGACCTGTGGATAGAAATAGCAAGATAGCCATGAGCAGATAAAAATAAGAGTGAGATAGCAAGACAGCTGTGAAGCTGATGAAGAAATTAACTGTTCGTACATCCTCTTACTTCAACTTCCTACCAATCTCTTCTACTTTACTTTTATTATTGCCGAAATTTTGTAATCAGCCATCCAGCATATTGCTTGACAAAAATTATGTACTATTTGCAGAATTTTAAGATTTTAAATAAGGATATAGTTACATTAGGAATGCAGTATAAAAAAAGGTAGAACTTCAATGTGCAAACAGTTGTATGCATAATGTAATACGTATTGAAAGCTTTATTTGGGTTGCATGTCAACATTCCAAGATGAACTATTTATATATCCTAAAATTCCTCTAGATGTGATTAGAAGGGCTGCATTTTCCATGATTACATTGATGACTTGGTCATGATAATTATACTGGTACATCATATTTTTAATAGAATTGAATTTCATGGTTTTGTGTTAAACTCCAGGTTCATTGCCATTGAGGCATAGTCTCACAGATTCTTGGTTTCCTCTATCTTAACAGAGAAACATTAATTATGTTTTGAATATTGTAATGTGACTTTGGATAATTGATTGCCAGCTACCAGTCACTGTTGTACAACATATAAGGTATATGGGAACCTTGCTTAAGGTAATTACCCTGTTTTGCATATTCCGTTGGAATATGGAGACATTAGTCATGAAAATAAGTGTGTATTTATACAGAGTGTAATATCAGCTTATTTTTTAGGGCTCTAACTGTTTGTCAGGTATTTTCTATGCATAAACATGCTTTCGGAGACTAGAGCACATGTTCAGGAGACACATGAAATTAATCACGTGCCATTATAATTCTGGTCATGTTTTTTTTTTAAGACTAGCCGTCAGTATCGGATTTGGATATGTGGATAATTAGCGAGTATTTTTTCCCATTTCAAGCATGAGGTTCCGGAATAGTGAACGTGAATATGTTGGGGTGATGTGTTTGGTGTTGTGGCGTTCATTTTGGGCTCGAAGTTGGGCGAAACTTGAATCTTCTCTTAGTCACACAGAAACTGAAGAGATTTATTCATGCTAACTCTCACCTTAGGGTGTCATTATATCAGTGAGTAGAATTGATTTAGACAGAAGGATATTTGACAGTTTTAGTGATTGATCAGCAAGTTTAAAAAAGAGAAAAAGAAATACAATCCACCATGATTCCGCAGTTGAAGACGAGGTTTGCCCAGGGATTCATGCAGTTCTTTGACTTCAGCACTGATGCTTGGGTTCTAGTAAGTGACATTTATGTTGCAAGCAAATTTTTTCTTAGGGTTTATCATGTTTTCAATGATACTACTTACTGTATACATGCTAAGGGCCCTAGCTATTGGCTCTTCCTTGCCATATAAACTTTCATGAAGATATATTGGGGTAAAATTGTCATAAGAGTGGTGTAAAGCACCTTCATCCTTGAATTAATATAGTGTACTTGAACTGTATCTTGGTTTTCAACATGCATTTGTTAGGGGACCTTATGTAAGTAGTCAACTGCCCTTCTATAGTATTTCAGTTTGGTTGAATTGATTGATTGATTGAATGATTGGAGGCCAGGAATTGCCAAGGGTTTGATAGCTAGCAGTTACAGTGATGAGAGAGTTGAGTTGTAAGAGGTTATATAGAAAAATTATGGAACATAAATAGTTTAAAGGGTTGTCGAGAATCTGGTGGTTTCGTTCTTGATGCCTGAAGGATTAGTGTCCTGTTATGAGGTTTTAAGTGTTATAATGTGCTGCTGTTCACGCTGATCCGTCTTAAAAGGGTTCCCATAGCAGGTAGTGCCTTCGGTGCACAACTTGCGGTGCACTGTCGGCATTGCTTGTGGCTCTTTGCAACCCCTTTCGTTCCTTTTACTGTACCTCTGTTGGTATTCGCTTTCTTCGGTTGATTCATAGTGCAACTGCAAGGTATTCCTCGTGTTATCTTTCCAACCTTTTTACTTTCAGTTTCTGTTTCAGCACTGAATAACCTCATAGGTCCC
This sequence comes from Macrobrachium rosenbergii, assembly GCF_040412425.1. NCBI lineage: Eukaryota > Metazoa > Arthropoda > Malacostraca > Decapoda > Palaemonidae > Macrobrachium > Macrobrachium rosenbergii. The sequence continues at coordinate 27,681,174 of NC_089753.1, read as the reverse complement.
AGAGCTTGGCCTTTCAGCCTAAATTCTATGTTCTATTCTATTTTATTCCTAAAAGGGTTTAATCTTACTAAGCAAACTTCTACCTAGTAGAACACTTGTAACTGTACAGAGAAGTTAAGTAGTTTTACCAGACCACTGAGCTGATTAACAGCTCTCCTAGGGCTGGCCCGAAGGATTAGACATATTTTACGTGGCTAAGAACCAATTGGTTACTTAGCAACGGGACCTGCAGTTTATTGTGGAATCCGAACCACGTTATAGCGAGAAATGAATTTCTCTCACCAGAAATAAATTCCTCTAATTCTTCATCAGCCGGCCGGAGACTCAAACTCGGGCCTAGCGAGTGCTAGCCCACAACTCTACCGACTCGGCCAACGAGGAACTACTGTAAAGAGAGAATGCAGTATCAAAAATAAAAGATAAAGGATGTAAATAAACAGTAAGAAATAAGTCACAAGAATTAATGCAAAGGAGCACGTCTTGAAAGTAGCATTACTGTTCATCTTGAACCATAATTATTCAATGTCAGCGTTTCTGCACAGCTGTTGTTTAAAACAGTTAACGAATAGATGTTTATGTCTGCTTGTATGCTGTAAAATGCACCATTACTCAGCATCTTTGATAGTGGGCAAGTTCTCCAGATTATATTGTTAAAGTAATCTATTGTGTATTGTTTATCCTGGATAATGCAGTATTGTTTTTGGGGGCATGTTGTTGCTTGTGTCCAAAAAAGTTGGAATTTTTGGGCATTTTTTGTTGTTTTTCTCATCAGTTTTATTTTTGAAAGTTGGGTAAATCCAAGGACAGTATTTTCTAATGTGCATCATTGTTCCGCCATGAAATTTAGGGTAGTGTTTTCATATTTTATGTTTGATTCACAGTTTTGTGGATTTTTAGTTTTCTGTAAAAGAAAAAACTTATGTGCCTTCTTTGTCTGTTCACCTGCACTTTATTCTGTCAGCACTTTTTCTGTCCTCCCTCAGATCTTAAAAACTACTGAGTCTAGAGGGCTGCAAATTGGTATGTTGATCATCCACCCTCCAGTCATCAAACATACCAAATTGCAGCTTTCTAGCCTCCTCAGTAGTTTTTATTTTATTTAAGATTAAATTTATCCATAATCTTGCTTCTGGTAACGATATAGGATAAGCTACCACCGGGCTGTGGTTAAAGTTTCATGGGCTGCAGCTCACACAGCATTATACCGAGACCACCGAAAGATAGATCTGTTTTCGGTGGCCTTGATTATACCATGTACAGAAAAGTCAGTTGCGCTGAAGAAACTTCGGCGCATTTTTTACTTGTTAATATTTCAACAGAAAGTTAATATTTCAACAGAAAATGTTTTGAGCTACCAAATAGTGGACATCAGCACACTGATCATTGTGTGTTAATGCTATCGTTTTTGCCTGCTCTAATTTTATCGGGAAAGGAAAGTCCTGTTGTAGTTTTATAAGGAAGGAAAGTTACTGTCAGTTTCAGTTTTGATTTATTTACTGCACATTTTTTCCTTACATGGAAGTGGAAATTTTTTCAGGAAAATGACGAGAAAATAGCCACTTTGCAGTTTTGAACAGGAGTTGTGAAAGCAAAAGCAGGGAGCAATGAGCAGCCAGTGGCCAAAAGTATAAGTTCCAGTATGCTAGGAAAAGTATACTTTGTTAGGAAGAGTGATTGAAGCTAAACAATTATATAAAAAAAGTCCATATACTGTATATACATAAACAGTGAAAATAAAAAGCAAGCAGAACTCATGGTGACTCTGTCACCTAACAAGTGGCATAAAATATTTATTTAGAAAACTGCAAGATAAAGTTGTGGAAGCATTTTACCAAATCATTGATTGTAAAGCAATGACAGTTTTGTAAATAACATTTAAAGTTAAATATAAACAGGTTTTTAGCTTTGCTCAGTATTTTCAGCAAAGTATAGAGATATGGGATACTGTACCCTAAAATTAAAGATGAATTTGCTGGGTAGGATTTCATCTAGCAGTCTCATATATGCTTGGCTTTTCGTTTATGCGTAACAAAGAGCTGTAAATTAGTCTCACAGAAAATTATATTCAGGTACCAGGGATAATATACAAACTACTGGTACCTTGCTGTAAGTAGCAAGAAGAAATAAGATGCCACATGTCCATGAAAAATTGTGGTGGCTGTTCAACATAATTTTCACGTCTCGAGTCTTGTTGAAGAAGAGTTTGCATGAGCACGAAGCTGGCATAGACTTCATTATCCACTTTAGGTTTACCAAGGCTTGACGGCTATAGATTGGATGTGATTAAGCCATTTTAACTTGGCTACTTTGGTTTTTCTCCTTTGCTGTAAGTTCTCTGTGGTGGAGAGTGAGCAGCATTCGCTGCTACATAAAATATTGTGATGTTGATTAATTGAGTGATTCTTGGAATGTTGTGATTTTGTGAAAACTAGCTGCAGAATCATGGCTTAATTCTTGTTTGTGACTTAAATTGATGCTCTGGTTGTTTATGATAGCATTTTGTGGACTCTCTCTCTCTCTCTCTCTCTCTCTCTCTCTCTCTCTCTCTCTCTCTCTCTCTCTCTCTCTCTCTCAGGCATGTATACATAAGTAGTACAGTATACTGCTTATGACACACAGCTTGGATTTTTGAATTAGCATAGGTGGAAAAATATAAACACAGCCTATACTATATTTCTTGCCCTTTTTATAAAACTGATTTTTTAAAAGTTAATGCGCCAGATTTAGACTGACATGGGGGCCGTATGCAACTGCCAATAATGCCCTTTCATATGCTGTGTTTAATTTATCGCAATTTTTGTTGCCGTGTGTGCTTTAATTGAGTTGTCAGAGACCAGGGAGTGGTGCCATCTGTTGGGCATTGCTGGAGTCTTGGAATTTTATTTGCTTCAAATAGCTATTCCCTGACCTCTCTTTACAAGTTGTGCCTTGTTTGTGGTTACGTTAGAATTTCTCAACTGCAGTAAGAGTGGTACAGTACTTGTATTCTGTAGTATTACTATTAATTATGATTATGAATCATGTGATTTTTTAAAATATAATTTTACAGCATTCAGGTGCATGCTTGCTGAAGAAATATACTGTACTGGATATATTATGTACAAAGTATAATAGGCTTTATTGAGCATTCAGTAAGTTGATATTTCATATGTAATCAGAAAATGTCCTGCTAATTAGATAAGTGGCACAGTATCTCCAAGTTGACCCTTTGGGGCGACATCTGAGAAGCAGAGCGCCCGCGAGGAGGGTCATTAAGCGAACGTAAAGAATTTTCATCCTTGGCTAATGTGAGGTATCCACTGAATGTGAGGAATTGAGTTGCAAGAATACCACTCTTGAATTCAACGTTGTGTACTTTCAGGTTGCAGCTGCATTTGTTTGTCTGTAGTGCTGTATCTGTGCAGTGCAGGACTGAGTCACTGGGAGCTTATGTTTGCTAATACTCGGTTTTATTTCTTTGTCGGTTACTCTGTTGATGAAAACCCGGGTAGACAAGAACGTTGGTGGGTTTTATGTCTTTTTAATTCCTTTAGCAAGTAGCAATATAAGCTAAACAGTGCTTTGTTACAGATTACTCATGAGGCAGTGTGCGTTACTTAGAGTAATGACTGAAGTTCTGCAAGTCACTGCTAATATACCAGCTCTAAAGGTCGTTTGCAAATTAACTTGTGTTTGTTTGCCACTAATTTAAGAGTTGTCTTTGTACATTTGCACCTGAGGCAAGTTTCCTTCTTTGCTGCTCATTAGTTTACTGTATGATTTTCTGTCTCTGCTAGCTAACTCTTACATACTACTTCTGCATACAGTTTGTCTTGTGCAGTACTGTTTAGTAAAGGTGCATTGCTTGCCGATTTGGGCACCAGTTGGACTATTGCTTTCATGTTTATTACCTTTGGACTCTTCTGCACAGCTGTCTAGTGTCTTGAACTTTTTAATGTTCCAATTTTCTTCATTCATAGAGCAAATCCTCTAGGCCACCCTTATTTGAGTCTGGAAATGGGACTTTGCTGCCTGGTTAAACTTGGTTTTACAGTAATATTAACCCTGTTGGGGTTAGTTCCATCAGTGCACCTTAAGTGGTGCCTTTTTTGGCATTACTGAAGGTTCTTTGCAGTGTCCCTTCGGCCCCCAGGTGCAACCCCTTTCGTTCCTTTTACAGTACCTCCTCTCATATTCTCTTTCTTCCGTTTTACTTTCCTCAACCATCTCTTAACAAATGTTTCATAGTTCAAGTGTAAGGTTTCCCCATCTGTTACACCTTTACAAACTTTTTCTCTCAATTTTCCTTTCAGTACTGAATAACCTCATAGGTCCCAGTGCTTGGCCTTTGGCCTAAATTGTATATTCTATTCCACAGTAATATTAACAATTAATAGTGACTTTGGAGACCTATAACCTCTGTAAAGACTGAGAAATCCACTCCCTTCCCCTCCAAAAGGTCCCTTATCGAGTTGCAGATTCTCAAAATGTAATTACTTGTTGCCGTGCACTGTAGGCATTACTTAAAGTTCTTTGCAGTGTCCCTTCGGCCCCTAGTTGCAACCCCTTTCATGCCTTTAATTGTATCTTAGTCCATATTCTCTTTCTTCCATCTTGCTATCCACCCTCTCCTCACAATTACTTCATTGTGCAACTGCGAGGTTTTCCTCCTGTTACACCTTTCAAACTTTAATACTCTCAATGTCCCTTTCAGCGCTGAATGACCTCATAGGTCCCCGTGCTTGGCCTTTGGCCTGAACTCTGTATTCCATTCCATTCCACTTTGCCCACCCTTTGGGAAGTATTTTTCAAAAATTAAGACTTAACTTTTTTGCATAATCTTGCCAATTGGCAGAAAGACAAACCAAATTAAAAATACATTATAATCTTTCTAGTAAGGGTTATAATCTTTCTAGTAAGGTTAATTATAAACAAGACTGCAGTTTTGTCAAATTTCATTAACTCATTTAGTTTTTTTGGGTAAGCGTTGCATATGCATATACTGTATTCATATGGACTTATGGCCAGATGTACAGAGTAAATGTGATTTTTACTTCGTGTTATTGATATGTTAAGAATGGTAAGCACTTGATTGCGTTTGTTTTGTTTCCATAATCATTGCAGTGACAGCCGACATTGCTTCCGTTTGCGAAGTTCCAATTAGATGTTGATTGTTAGAGCATCATACAGCATTGGGATTTAGGTTTTGTGGTTCCTAGATTAGCTGGACTTTTCAGCATTTAGTCCTCTGGTAATTTTCCCCTATTGGACGGTTTCTCTTTGAAGGACAGAATTTTGTTCATTTTGTTACAAAGATGTAATACAGTAATCATGATTCTTTTTTCATTTTGTTACAAAGATGTAATACAGTAATCATGATTCTGATTAGGTCCAATTACCCAGCAGAGCGATGATTGGTCAGATTCTGCTTGGATTTCCTCCTGTATTACATTTATTTTCTCATTACTATACTTATCCTAGAGCAGTTCTCCTTCTAGTTCGTAATTTACTTACATTTTTATCTATTTATTTATTAGTAATTTATTCATTTTTTTTCCCAGTAACTGATCTCTTCATTCTGTATTCCCTATTATCTTCCGTTACTTCTTTCAAATGAACACCTTAATATTCTTTGGAAGTTTGATTATCAAGTCTGTGGGCTTGTTCTGTATGAATAGGTTTTATCTTCTGAATAGTAATAATAATAATAATTAAGCTTTAGTGCATATCAATTGTTTTTTCTGTTTATGAATATCTTTAGTGTTTTGTTTTGCATATTGTAAGCTAGTGTTGTAGTGTTTTCTAAACAAAGTGGAGTGCAGCATACCACCTTGTCCGTCATCTACAGTATTATAATATAGGAATCTTTTGAAGTATTAGTTACTGGGTAACTTGAATTTCATGCCTTTTTTTTTCCAAATGGGTGTGGCTTTCATCCATGATGTTTGACTGCAATTGACACTTTAATTTGTATTTTTGCTTATTGTTACTTAGTAACTTTTTGTTTTTTAGGCAGAAGTGGTACCTTTCAAGACTTTGTATGCATGTGTGTACATGTATGTGTTTTGTGTAGACTTATGGTCTGACCAACTACATTTCATTTTATGTCTTTGCAAGCGCTTCTGTTATACATGTCTAATGATGTTGGTTTTCATGCCTATATCCTGACAAGGGATTTTGTATTTAACTGTTCCTTTTATGGTTTGTTAAGAATGCTGTGTTCTTTCAGTGTGGTCTGAATTAGTGTCAGGCTTAACCACTCGTTTTTGAAAATTAGACCTTGTTTTGACGGAGCGTTTGTCAAACCTAAACTTAGTCTCAATCCTAAACAGAATTTAATGAAATATGCTTTGCTATACAGTAGCTGGTTTTTCCGACTTAGGGTCATCGTTTAGGTTTGTGGCCTTATCGCCGTGTGAGAAATAGAGATAATTAATTTTAAGATATCACTTTCACACAGCTGTTGCGTTCTCACGTTATCTTGAGAGACATGAGGTGCTAGTGTGATGTGCCATCAGTGTAGTTTCATAGTGAGACAGTGTTTGTAAATAGGTTTCATAGAAGACTAGCATAGTACTACATTTTGTCGCAGTATTATGTTTTAATAGCTCTAAAATCAGTTTTATTTGTAATACAGTATATTTTTTGCACCTTTTTTGTATTTCATGGTGCAGAAGACTGTAATTGGAACACACTGAGCAGGTGTTGGAGATTTTGTGAACTGTGAAGAAGGACAAAAACTTTAATACTTCTTCCATTCTTTTGAATACTTTAGGTGTCTGAAAGATTGCTTTTGAATTCTGTTGTTCTGAAGTGTAATTAATACTTAGTTTGTCAACTTATGTACTGGATACTTATTTCTGTATGTAACTTTCAGTGCATATAACTTTAGGAGGATGTGTATAGTACAGGCAGTCCCCGGTTTGCGACGTTCCGAGGTTACGACGCTTTTCAAATATATTCATCAGAAATTATTTCCCGGTTTACGACGCACGTTCTGGGGTTACGACGCGTTGTACACCGATCCGACGGAAGAAATATGGCTCCAAAATGGCAGAATAATTAAAATTTGGAGGCTTTTTTTATGAAAAACTCAATAAAAATGCAGTTTACATCGTTTTCAATACACCCAAAGCATTAAAAGTAAGGATTTTTTATGATTTTCGACTATTTTTCGGTTTACAACGTGGTCCATTCTTTTTTCATTTTAGAGCGTTCCCAGTGGTCCTGTCACTCTCACTTCATTCTGGTGGTCCCTTTCCCCTTTCGGCTTTTAGACCATTCCTAGTGGTCCTTTTTCCTTTTACTGTGGACTATTCCTGGTGGGTCTTGTACCTTTTACATTAGACTATTCCTGGTGGTCCTTTCCCTTGTACTTGAGACCACTCCTGGTGGTCCTTTTACTGTAGACTATTCCTGGTGGTCCTTTCCCTTGTACTTGAGACCACTCCTGGTGGTCCTTTTACTGTAGACTGTTCCTGGTGGTCCTCTCCCTTTTACTTTGGACTATTCCTGGTGGTCCTTTTTCCCTTTACTGTAGACTATCCTTTTTATTGTACACTATTCTGGTGGTCCTTCCTCTTTCCACTTCCAGACCATTTTGGCGGTCCTCTACACTTTGGGGCCATTTCTGGTGGTCCTTTCCCCTTTTACACCGGTTCTAGGGATTCTTTCTGCCTGGCTCTCCCAACTTTACCAGTTTGCCCTCTCCATTTTAGGCATGAGAGCTTAATGTAGGGTATTCCTACAGTCGAATAAAAAATATCGACATAGGTAGAGGTAATTTTGGGGTAACGAAATTACTGTAGTACTTTTTAGTACAAAAGTTACTCACATCCTATGGGAAAGTGCACCTACCCTGACCAGGATTCAAACTTGAGGATTTTTAGGTTAATGGATGAGTGCATAAGTCACTGTCACCCATGTTACAACCCAAAAGATGTCAGATGTTTGAATCCTTGTCAGAGCAATGCAGTTATACCCAGGGTTGATATTAAAGGGTATATGTATATATATATATATATATATATATATATATATATATATATATATATATATATATATATATATATATATATATATATATATATATATATATATATATATATATATATATATATATATATAAATGTAATATACATTAACATTGATCAGTTGCAGTTCTTGTCATTCTGTGCATTACTACAATTAACAACTGGACCTCATTTAAACAGCATGGTATCTAACAGAGATTTTTATAAAAAAAAAAAAATGACAAGCTTTCAAGGGCACTCTGCCCTCATCTTCTGGTACCTGATGAAGGCAGAAGTCCATGAAAGCTTGTAACTTTTTTGGATGAAAATCTCCGCTAGATACCATCCTGTTTAAACGATGTCTTGTTATTAATTTCTTGTTACTCTTTTCCATATGTAACCCGTTATATTGGAATAGGGTTTAGTGGTTGGCAGAAACAAATGTGAAAGTGACATTGGGCTAATTCTTGTGCCCAGCACTCTTTGCAATTATGAACCAAAGACAAAATACCAGAACTTGCTGAATCCTGTTATGAGGACGAGAAGAGCAGCAGCAGGGGCAACTTGTAATTGTAGAAGAAGAGGAAGAAGAAGAATGAGCCTCTACACAGTGAGTAGCCAGTGGGAAGTTTGTGTGTTTGTGTGTGTGTGTGTGTGTGTGTTGTTTGACAATTTCTGCTCTTTTGTGTGTTTTGGTTGGTTAAAAAACGTTTGTCAGTTTTTCCTGTTTTTTTTTAGTTTTCTGTAAAAGAAAACTTGTGCTGACTTTGTCTGTCCATCCGCACTTTTTTCTGTCCGCACTTTTACTCTCTGCCCTCAGATCTTAAAAACTACTGAGGCTAGAGGGCTGCAAATTGGCATGTTGATGATCCACCTTCCAATCATCAAACATACCAAATTGCAGCCCTCTAGCCTCAGTATTTTTAAAAATTTTATTTAAGGTTCAAGTTAGCCATAACCTTGCATCTGACAACGATATAGGATAGCCCACCACCAGGCCGTGGTTAAAGTTTCATGGGCCGCAGCTCATACAGCGTACCGAGACCACCGAGAGACAGATCTGTTTTCGGTGGCCTTGGTTGTATGCTGTACAGAAAACTCGATTGCGTCGAAGACGCTAATGCGCATTTTTTAAAATTTATTTTTTTTAATACATTTTGCCTTTTAGTGCATTATGCTGGTTTGTGTGACTATAATTACAGGCAGCTATATACTGAGGAAAAATGGTTAAATTGTTCAACATATTATTATTATTATTATTATTATTATTATTATTATTAAAAAATACTCAGAGTAGCATGAGTCCTAAAATGGAGAAGCAAATCCACATGTATGTATGTATGTGTGTGTGTGTGTATATATATATATATATATATATATATATATATATATATATATATATATATATATATATATATATATATATTTATGTACATATATATACCTGTAACTGTGGATTTGCTTCGCCATTATTATTATTATTATTATTATTATTATTATTATTATTATTATTATTATTATTATTATTATTATTATTATTATTATCCAGAAGATGAACCCTATTCATATAGAACAAGACTACCAAAAGGACCATTGGCTTGAAATTCCAGCTTCCATGGCATATGGCGTTCGTTTGAAAGAAGTAAAGGAAGGTATCAGGAAAAATATTTATGAGAAATATTTTTGTGAAAATACTTAGCTGTAAGACGAAACCAGTCAGTTGGAAACTTCGTCCACTGTACGTAAATGCAGAGTCATGCGAGGTGATTTTATTATTCAGTGTCTTAACGTTTCATTTATCACAAAATACAGTTTACAGTGTTACCTGAGGGCGGGTGGAGGGGAATGTTCCTCAACCCTTATGGCAGTGTGGTGATATGGTAATTTGCGTACCCATATAGCATAAGTTGAGACATGCATATTAAACAGCGGATGGATGTAGAGCGTAGATTTCATCATAATTTGACCTTGTACCGCTATTGTGAGTGGAGAGAGAGAGAGAGAGAATTTCGAATGTCAAAACTATCTCTTATCACCACCCACAATAGAGGTGCAAGGTTGCATTATAACGAGAGAGAGAGAGAGAGAGAGAGAGAGAGAGAGAGAGAGAGAGAGAGAGAATGAATGTGTTATGTATAAGGGTATCAGCATTTAATGATACCAGGTTACGTTTCTTTAGCGTCTGTTTTGTGAGCAAGGGGTGGCAACAAAGAAATTGTTCCTTTTATATTTGTTTTCCATAATGTCTTTTGTTATCTCAAACGTCCCTTTTTGCATAATTAAGTGATGTGAGTAAATAGTTCGTATTGAGTGCTTTGTGTATTTTTCTATTGACATTCAGTTGTGTTTAAATGGACACCATGATATTCTTTTTGGGGAAGCTTGAATTTCGGGTCAGTGGCCCCTTTGGTGGGCTTGTTACATATGTATAGGGTTCATCTTAATAATAATAATAATAATAATAATAATAGTCTTTGGAAGCTTGAATTTCAGGTCAGTGGCCCCTTTGGTGGGCTTGTTACATATGTGTAGGGTTCATCTGGGTAATAATAATAATAATAATGATTACGATATTAAACTATAAAGTTTAGCTCTGTTAATGTTTTTCAGAATGCTGAGTTTTTTGACAGATTGTTGTAAAATACAAAGTTATTTTTCTTTTTCTTTTTTTTTAGGATTGGAACTTGCGTGTAGCATAATGAGCGAAATACGGGGATTCATTGTAATCAAGTCTTGATCTAATTTTTTATTTCACTGCAAAGAGAAATGCGTTGATAACTCTGTGTGATTTAATTACCACTTGAGACAACAATGGAAAAATATTGTGCCAACAAATATTTTCTTTTATTTTTAGTAATTTCATAATTACTGTACGTTTCCAAATTCCTCGTTATTGGTATAATAGAACGTTATTGAAGTAAAAATTTTAAGTAAAAGTTTTTAGGTAGCAGTGATGACGTCAGACTTGATAAGTTGGGGGAGATGAGGGGGGGTTGCCCTTATGTCTAAGCCAATTGTTCTTATCACATAGTAGACCTTAGTATTGCAGATCCGGTACGGGGTCAGTATCCTCATTGCACCTCACGCGGTGCACGGTACAGCGGGCATTACTTAAGGCTCTTTGCAGCGTCCCTTCTACCCCTAGCTGCTGCAACCCCATTCATTCCATTTGCTGTACCTCCGTTCATATTCTCTTGCACCGTACTTTCCTCAACCTTCCCCTGACAATTGTTTCATAGTGCAGTTGCAAGGTTTTCCCTCTTGTTGCACCTTTGAAAACTTGTTACCTTTTCATTAGTTCCTCGTTGGGAGAGCGGGTTCCGTTCTCAGCTAGCACTCTGCTGGCCGAGAGCTCGAATCTCCGACCGGCCAATGAAGCATAAGAGGAATTTATTTCTGGCGATAGAAATTCATTTCTCGCTATAATGTGGTCCGGATTCCACAATAAGCTGGACTGTAGGTCCCGTTCCTAGGCAGCCAATTGGTTCTTAGCCACGTAAAATAAATCTAATCCTTCGGGCCAGCCCTAGGAGAGCTGTTAATCAGCTCAGTGGTCTGGTTATAGTAAGATATACTTAACTTTTTTCACTTGCTCGTCCCTTGGCCTGAATTACATATTCCATTCCATTCCTCAGTATTGCAGAGAGTGCCACTACGTGAGTGCATTGTCCTTTGCTGTGGTTGCAAGAGCACTCGCTGTGCATTATGGGACCGGTTAATTAATTCGGCAGGTAGTATCAGTGACGTACTTAGTTTTTGTTGTCACAGACGTGTGTTGGGTGTTTTGGTATTCAAAGTGGCTTTGGAGGTACAGAGCACTTTTTTCTTTTTTCTTCCTTCTTTCTCTTTTCTCTTCCCGTCATTCCTTTTTTGAGTTTTCTGTAAAAGAAAACTGTTGTGCCGGCTTTGTCTGTCCGTCCACACTTTTTCTGTCCGCCCTCAGGTCTTAAAAACTACCGAGGCTAGAGGGCTGCAAATTGGTATGTTGATCATTTGCTCTCCCATCATCAAACATACCAAATTGCAGCCCTCTAGCCTCAGTAGTTTTTATTTGATTTAAGATTAAAGTTAGCCATGATCGTGCTTCTGGCAACGCAACAGCACAGGCCGACGCAACCGGCTAAGAGTTGTATGGGCCGCAGCTCATACAGCATTATACCGAGACCACTGAAAGATAGATATATTTTCGGTGGCCTTGATTAGGCTATACGCTGTACAGAAATCTCGATTGCGCCGAACACACTTCGGCGCATTTTTTACTTTTTTTTTTCTGTTTCTATTCTGGTTGGGGTCAGTTAAAAAGAGGTTCTCAGTCACTCGTGACGCCTAAAAATAAAAAGGTGTTGAATCGATGCATTATGCGCGAAAAACTGGTTTTAACCCGGTTCGTGGAAACGGTTTTGGGGGGGAGGGGGGAAGCCTAGCTTGGCTTATCTCGCCTTCACATGTGCTTTGTATTCACCTGGGAGAAATACGTTACCCCGGAAGCATTCGTTGTTGTCCTTTATGTAGCGAGTAATTGTGGTATGGTCAGTGTGTTTGGTATCCAATAAGGGTTTAGAAAACTTTTTTGTCAAATTTAGTAATTAGAGGACATTTTTACAAGTTTTTTTTTCTCTCTCTCTCTCTCTCTCTCTCTCTCTCTCTCTCTCTCTCTCTCTCTCTCTCTCTCTCTTTTAATAATTAGGATAGCTTTAACAAATTCTCTCTCTCTCTCTCTCTCTCACACAAAATTTTAGTAATTAGGATATTTTAGACAAATTTCTCTCTCTCTCTCTCTCTCTCTCTCTCTCTCTCTCTCTCTCTCTCTCTCTCTCTCTCTCTCTCTCGCACACACAATTTTAATAATAAGAATAGTTTGACAAATTCTCTCTCTCTCTCTCTCTCTCTCTCTCTCTCTCTCTCTCTCTCTCTCTCTCTCTCTCTCTCTCCCCTTGACTGCTTGGCATAGAGAGAGGTTTGTGGAGCAAATATCTAATGCACTTGTGATGATAAACAGACCTCTACCTTAGACCTTTGGCATCCATCATATCTTGAGACTTTCAAGTAATGCAGGAGTGTGAATACTATTTCTCTCTCTCTCTCTCTCTCTCTCTCTCTCTCTCTCTCTCTCTCTCTCTCTCTCTCTCTCTCTCTCGGCTTCTCTGGTCTCCTTGTGGCCCGTTGCTGGTGTCATCAGGTTTCTCGTGACTTTTTGCAAGTTTCAGAAGTGGCTTCTAGGCATTCAGTGCGGTCACCTGTCCAGGTATTGAACAGGTTCAGTGTCGGGGTTGAGTTCCCTGACTGAGAGACCTACGATTTTTGTCGTAGTCCTTGAATAGTCCTAACAGTTTGAATGTGGAATCCTTCGTTTCTGTAATTGTTGAATAATTGAATGAGCATTCTCTCTCTCTCTCTCTCTCTCTCTCTCTCTCGTTTTTGCAACATATATGCTGTTGTGTTTTGATATAGTACTATGTTAATTTAGTTTGCGTAAACGTTGAGGAAGAGCGTATATTGGGATGGGGTTGCTGGCCCTACATCCTTCTAAATGCCTCGACGTATTAATTGGATAATTAGTTCAGCAAGCCATAAACAAGTCAGATACATGTCATTGACTTGTTTTTAACCTGTTTGTGACATGTATGCAGTAGATTGCAGACGTTTGTTTACGACACATCCTAAACATGTATTACTGTAAGTTGACGACATGTTGTGAACATGTTTTAATGAGTTGACAACATGTTGTAAACATGTTTTACTGTAAGCTGATGACATATTATAAACGTGTTTTACTCTAAGTTGCCGATGTGTTTTGACAACTTGTTGTAAACATGTTTTACTGTGATTTGCCGACTTGTGTTTAGTACATGTCATTAACATATTGAATGTTTGCGACATGTTTTAAACACATTTTCTTGTAAGATGCCGCCGTTTATTGACGATGTATCAAAACATGATTTACTGTGTATAAGTTGCCGACTTGTGTTGACTACGTTTCATTAACATATAGAATGTTTGCAACATGTTGTGAACATGTTGTAATGTATGATACTGCTGTGTAATGACGATATGTCATAAACATGATTGACTGTAAGTTGCTGACTTGTGTTGACTACATGTCATCAGCATGTTGACAAATGTTTGCGACATGTCATAAACATGTGTTTTTTATTTCAGTGCATTGTGTGCGTTCCTTAACTGATCGCGTCCATACCACTCTCTGTCTGTCTGTCTGACTGTATGCGTGTTGTGAATAGACATCATTCATGGCTTATTTTGGGGTTATTGAGGTTTTTTAGGTTACATAACGCTGGTTATGTAATTGTTATGTTATTGCATAACAGATGTTATGCAATACTTGAATAAGCACACGGCCTTCAGTGTGCCTCAAAGCCGATGATGAAACGCGTGTTAATTTAGCCGATTAAATCCATTGACCAGAAAAATTAATAATAATATATATATATATATATATATATATATATATATATATATATATATATATATATATATATATATATATATATATATATAGAGAGAGAGAGAGAGAGAGAGAGAGAGAGAGAGAGAGAGAGAGAGAGAGAGAGAGAGAGAGAGAGAGATATTTTACGAGCGGACGCCTATCTTTTGAAGTGATCCACCGCCCCCATGGCATATGAGTTTTGGGGGCAGGGATCAAGACACACACAAGTTCTTTGACCCCGGCATTTTAGTATTTTAAGCCTTGGGAAGGTCAAAGCTGTGATTGATGGGAGTCCCGACACTGTAGGCATTAGATAAGGTTCTGTA
>NC_089753.1:27656412-27661412 GCF_040412425.1 Macrobrachium rosenbergii | reverse complement strand
CTGCATTCTTCCAGTTTTCCGCCGTGACATTGTTCGATGCTTCTTGCACTAAAATTTTAAGGTCTGCCAGTTTGAACGTATTCTTTTTCGCCATATAAGACTTCACTTGAGCCCAGTGTAATTTTGATTGACCCAAGTTTCGTCGAGATACACGAATTTCTGCCCTGACTCCTTGCGACGCTTCATCTCTCTCAAAAATCTTGACCGAGCTACAGTTACATCTTGCCTTTCCAAGAGAAATTTGCGCCCATCAACCTTCTTAAAGAGAGAGAGAAAACGAACAGAGATCTGTCTGTATACGAATGTTTATTTTCTCTTGCCAAACTTACTGTTATGCTTTATTTCATATTTCCTTGTTTACCAATTTATTCTTTACCTACGATGTTAAGAAGAATTTGATTAAGAAGACAAGGTATATGTAGAAACGAGAAATGCCTCTAGACATAATAATACCGTGATGACCGTGACCACCGAAAGTGCTCCTAGAAAAATCTAAGCTGCTTTACCCGTGGATTTAAACGCACGTGGATCCGTGTGTGAGTACTGGCAACACCACCAAAATGAGATGCCATATTGATAGAAACTCTGATTCCGTTTCTTGTAATTGCTTAAAAAAACATTATCAATCGTGAACCTATGTAATAGACTTGGAATTCTGCGTAACGAAAAAGGTTTTATTTGATATCTGTATTGGGAGAAATGATTTTATCTCGCTGTTGTTGTTATACATTTGGCATATATGCCTTACCTGCGAAGACCCAGACAACCACGCCAGAGAGATCTATACATTTTGGAAAGGGTATAGTTGCTAGAGATCAAATGGGAACAGTATTCTAACGTGGAAACACGGAAGAAAAAATAAAAATTATTCAGGGTAGACAGGCCTAGAAGAAAAAATAAAAATTATTCAGCCTAGATAGGCCTCCAAAGATGTTGAAAGACACAATTTACGGAATTTTTCAGCAATTGGAGAAGAGATAGTCCAGATATCTTTCTTAAAAGTGAATTTGCAATCGAGAAAAGCAACTAGTTTTGTGAGTGAGTGGAAAGAAGTTAGAGAAACTGGTAATGAAGAGATCGTAGACCTACCAATAGTCATCATTTGAATATCACCTGTAATATACACCATGCACAAAGTTTTAGCTAAGTTTGCTAAGAGGTTCAGCAAACACAGATATGTACTCAGATGTGATTGGTGCAAAGAGAGTAGCATCATCTGAATAAGCAGGATGCTTGCTTTCAAGGCCAAGCCACGTATCTTACTTTTATGATAGGAAAACGCAGTGGGCTCGAAACGCTACCCTGAGGTACCGCAGAGATTGCAGGCCATTAGTCACTGTATTGCTCATCACTGACAGCTCATAACTTGTCAGTTGAAAATTCAGTTAAATTACTAAGAAAAAACCCCATCAGATATATATATATATATATATATATATATATATATATATATATATATATATATATATATATATATATATATATATATATATGTGTGTGTGTGTGTGTGTGTGTGTGTAATTTCCAGTAAGTGTGCGCGCGCACATCAGAATATCGAGGTCTTGGAAAAACCTGCGTGATTCGTTGTGTTTCCTATTGTTTTGATTGCATCATAAACGTCAAAATGGCTGGTAGCTCTCTCTCTCTCTCTCTCTCTCTCTCTCTCTCTCTCTCTCTCTCTCTCTCTCTCTCTCTCACGGAGCCGAACTTTTTCAAGGTCATTTTAGTTGGCATGATGGTTATACGTTCTCTCTCTCTCTCTCTCTCTCTCTCTCGTGGTGTTTGTCGTGGCCGGCAAACGTCCTTGATAATAGGACTGCCTTCGTGAAAGTTGTTCAGCCAGCTTTGGGAGATATATTTTTAGTTTTCTGTAAAAGAAAACTATTGTGCCGGCTTGGTCTGTCCGTCCGCCCTTTTTCTGTCCGCCCTTAGATCTTAAAAACTACTGAGGCTAGAGGGCTGCAAATTGGCGTGTTGATCATGCACCCTCCAATCATCAAACATGCCAAATTGGAGCCCTCTAGCCTCCTCAGTAGTTTTTATTTTATTACCGGCCGCGGTTAAAGTTTCATGGGCCGCTGCTCATACAGCGTTATACCGAGACCACCGAAAGACAGATCTATTTTCGGTGGCCTTGATTATACGCTGTAGCTGCTGTACTGAAAACTTCGGCGCATTTTTTAGTTGTTTTCTTAAGTGACGGACAGCAGTGCATCGCTACCCGGATACAATTCTCCTTGTATTTTAACAATGTACTTACGAGTACATTTCACCTATTTGCCTTTCTCTATTTTTAATGTAATTTATTTGTTGTTTTTAATAAGTGATCTCTTCTTTCTATATTTCCCATTACACCCAGTTACTTCTTCCTAATGGACGCCATAATATTCTTTGGAAGCTTGAATTTCAAAGCGGTGGCTTCAGCTTGTGAATAATAATAACAGTAATATCATTTATGCTACTCTGCAAATAATAAAAACATAATAATAATAGTAATAATTATAATAACAATAATACCATGCATACTGTTCAGGGGTCTTGTTATATTTAGGATTAAAGAACCAAACCTTAGTAGAGATTTGAGTTCGGCTCAGTGAGTAGTGTAGCCAGAGGCGTAGAGAACGAACTTTTATGTGAAGAGTATTATCTAACCGATTTCGTACCGTGTATCAGTTATTGATTCGCCGTTGTTAGACTGATGCGCTCAGTCTTAGCGCTTCAAAGTATTATTATTATTATAATTATTATTATTATTATTATTATTATTATTATTATTATTATTATTATTATACAGATGCGCCGACCAGACCTTCCCTACATCCAAGATTCTACTTTTCATAGCTTCCCATTTTTCCACCAGTTTATCAAGCTGGCCTTTTTAGATGACCCTCCTCCTCCTCCTCCTCCTCCTCCTCCTCCTCCTCCTCCTCCTCCTCCTCCTCCTCCTCCTCCTCCTCCTCCTCCTCCTCCCATCATTTATCTCGAGTTATGACTGGACAGGTGCCAGATCAACATCTTTGGCCCTCTTGGGTCAGTGCCAAGGGGGATATGTTGAATTTGGGGCGAAAAATTTTTTGTTGTTCCGTTATTCAGGTACAAGGTCGCATTTTGACTGTAGTCTGGAGTAGGGTACATATATATATATATATATCTATCTATATAATATATCTATCTATCTATCTATCTATATATATACTGTATGTATATATATATAATATATATATATATATATATATATATATATATATATATATATATATATATATTTCTAATGAGAGTGTATTCCATTTGGTCAATCGGCTGTACAGTATTGGAGTCGGAGACGTTTGAGAGAGAGAGAGAGAGAGAGAGAGAGAGAGAGAGAGAGAGAGAGAGAGAGAGAGAGAGAATTAAAAATTGCACCAAACTTTGCGATCAGAGCCATGGCCACGTCAGAGCCCGTGTAAACATACTCATCATCCTCTCTCTCTCTCTCTCTCTCTCTCTCTCTCTCTCTCTCTCTCTCTCTCTCTCTCTTCACACTTGAAATATCTGTAACGGAACTGCATGAGCCTTTGAAGCGATAGTCGTTTCGTTTTGAGAGAGAGAGAGAGAGAGAGAGAGAGAGAGAGAGAGAGAGAGAGAGAGAGAGCTCCCTTGTCCAAGTCTTACTACAGTTCTTAAGCAATTTGTAAAGCTTCCTCAGTCTTGCTAAGTTAGCGGAATTTTCCGCTACAGTTTCCTCATTGGGTTCAGAGCAGTTATTCAGATGGATCTGCTTTCCAGTCAGAACATATATATATATATATATATATATATATATATATATATATATATATATATATATATATATATATATATATATATATATATATATATATGTATATATACACAGGTATATATATATAAATAATATATAAATTTAAATATATGTAATTATATTTATATGTATATATACACATACACAGATATACTTTATATGTGTAGGAATATATGTGTGTATGTGTATGTGTATGTGTGTGTGTGTTTTTGTTACGTACCTACTGTACATACCACACATGTACCAGAGGGTACTTCTTATCTGAGACATTTTCAGATATAAAGAGAAACCAATATATATATATATATATATATATATATATATATATATATATATATATATATATATATAAAGTTTATGTAAGTTTCATTTCCAGACCATATCACTCACCACCTTCTTCCGTCTTCCCTGATTAATCAAAATCCCCTCCCAGCTAGATCCCTTATCAATTGACTAATCTTAAGCAGCAGTCCTTAGGATATTAATGTCAAAATTGCATTACGCCCCCCCCCCACCTCCTTATTACAGAAAACCCTCCGTCAAAAGAATCCTCTTTCAGGACTTTTATTAAAATGTCAAGTCGTCTTGAGAAATAGAGAGAGAGAGAGAGAGAGAGAGAGAGAGAGAGAGAGAGAGAGAGAGAGAGAGAGAGAGAGAGAGAACGGGGGTGGGTTCTTAATGATGAAATTATTTGGATACGTGCTATTAATAATAATAATAATAATAATAATGATGGCTTAGAAATTACAGTGATGTATATATATCCATATATAATGTTCACACTGACACCTTTGTAGATTTCTTCACTATTTGAAGATTTTTATAACTAAATAATAATAATAATAATAATAATGGCTTAGAAATTACAGTGATGTCTGATATATATATGTAATATATATATATATATATATATATATATATATATATATATATATATATATATATATATATATATATATATATATATATATATATATATATATATATATATATATATATATATATATATATATATATATATATATATATATATATATATATATATATTTCTTATATTTCTTCACCTTTTTGGATTTCTTCACCATTTTAAGATTTTTATAATTAATAATAATAATAATAATAATAATAATAATAATCCTGGTTTTGAAGCGTACTTGTATACACGGCATCTAAAAGCACCTTACATATGATATGGATACAT
>NC_089753.1:27643912-27651412 GCF_040412425.1 Macrobrachium rosenbergii | reverse complement strand
ACGAAAAATATGGCTCCAAAACGGGCAATACAGTGAAAATTTGGAGGTTTTTTGATGGAAAACTCAATAAAAGTGCAGTTTACGTAGTTTACAAGACACCCAAATGATTATAAGTAAGGTTTTCTTACGATTTTTGACGATATTTCGGGTTACGATGATTTTCAGCTTATGACGCGGTGTCGGTAGGGAATCCCATCGTGAACCTGGAACTGCCTGTATATATATATATATATATATATATATATATGCTTATGTTAATTTATGTATATATATATATTGAACTTCTTTTTCTTATAACTATTTTCTATATGGCTTATTATTAAGCCTTGCAGCAATCACTGCCACAAAAAGAGTTACCGGGAACGAATGACCAAAGACCTGCCTCTGTTCCAAATCGTTGTACTGGGTCTGTGTGCCAGGATACGAAGGTCGTTCCTCTCTCTCTCTCTCTCTCTCCCCCTGCATATGCTTATCATCCGCATCCTTGCTGTTGTTGTCGTGTTGTTTTTATTGTTGTTTATCTCTGTCGGCTGTGTTGTGGGTCCTTAGGTTGACGGTGATGTTGGTTTTGGTGAGTTGTAAGTCTTTTGGTGTTCATTCATGACCATCAGATTGAACTGACACAAATATAAAAATAAAATGGAATACCAGCAGAATCCTGCTTTGAGAGAGAGAGAGAGAGAGAGAGAGAGAGAGAGAGAGAGAGAGAGAGAGTTGGAGAGAGAGAGAGAGAGAGAGAGGGGTTGTTGGAGCACGAATCTTCCTCTCTTGAATTTCTGATCTTTATATATATATATATATATATATATATATATATATATATATATATATATATATATATATATATATATATACATACTATGTATATGTAATACATACATACACATCTCAGCTACGTATTCATATGTATCATTTCACATAATACCTGTAATGTAGAAGCTGACGCGAATACCAGGACTGGCAATACATACAGTCATATAATGATAACTAGTCTCGTGTCACAGTATTCAAGAGGTATTCATCATCTCCCAAACATCCATTAGCCTGTCTTTCACAATTATCTTATTTTCATACTTTCTCCCCATTCTTCTTTTTCGCCCTCTTACCGTTCTTCTTGTAATTATGCTTCGCTTCCTCCTACTATAGGCGTTCTCTCTTACCTTTAAGTTCCAAGAACCTTTAAGTCTTAAAGAGTCTTGTTTTCACGGCTGTGGGTCGTTCAACTCCTTCCCTTTCCACGACAGTGATGCCATTGTCTTCTTGCTTGTACGCTGGGACGCCCTCTCTCTCTCTCTCTCTCTCTCTCTCTCTCTCTCTCTCTCTCTCTCTCTCTCTCTCTCACACACACACACAAGCATCTTCGTCGCAGTGCGTGTTGAGCAATGGGTAAATCCAGCATTAATCTGTTTCGTGGAAACTGGGAGATTATCTCTTGAGCCAGTTTCTTCTTGCGATAATTCCGGTCGTTTTGCAAAGAGCTGTAGCCGCCTGTTTTCGTTTCGGCAGAGGCCGACGGGGCCGACAAACCTGTGGCCTCTTTTAACCCTGGACCAAGGAGGAAAGCCCCTGGGGGGAGGGGGGGGAGTACCGTCAGTGCCGCTCACGCGGTGTACTGTAGGCATTACTTCAGGTTCTTTGCAGCGTGCCTACGGTCCTTAGCTGCAACCCCTTTCATTTCTTTTGCTGTACCTCCGTTCATGTTCTCTTCCATCGTGTTATCCATACCTGTATAATGGTTTCACTACATCAGATAGTGTGCTGGGTGGGGGATTACCGGATCACTTACAGGCATTGAGAAGAGCGGATTTTTTTTTCTTTTATCCTGGAGGATTACCACGGGCGGATTACCTCGCTGCTTCTGTTTTTGGGATTAATCCAGTGATTCTCTGGCACGGGCTCTTGCTCCTAAATCGGCCTGTAGGAGTTCTTCATCGAGGCTCTTCTGGTCTTGACTGAAAGATCTCATATTTTGAGAGAGAGAGAGAGAGAGAGAGAGAGAGAGAGAGAGAGAGAGAGAGAAATTCGGCCCATAAAATTTGAGAGAGAGAATTCGACCCATAAAATTTGAGAGAGAGAGATTATGCGACCCATAAATTTGAGAGAGAGAGAGAGAGAGAGAGAGAGAGAGAGAGAGAGAGAGAGAGAGCGTAAAATTTCAGAGAGAGAGAGAGAATGAATTCGACGCATAAAATTTGCCAAACATTGTAGTGTTGAAAAATACAAACTTTTTTGTTTCGGAAAAAAACCTGGGATTTTATGGAAGGGGGTTGGGGGTTGGGGGAGCACATTCTGTCGAAACCCATAACAGTGTGAAATGAAAACAAAGGATCAGAATCATTGTGTTTCAGATCTGGGTAATAACAATGGGTTGGTGTGGAGGAGGGGTTTTGGGGGCGGGGGGAGTGAGGGAGGAAGGGAGGGGTGGAGGAAAGGCTTAAGATGTTGACACCAGAACAAGAGGAATGGAGAGAGGGAGAGAATTATGCGTAGGGATCCTTTCAAATGGAATAAGATGACACCAGAACAAATGGAATGGAGAGAGAGAGAGAGAGAATTATGCGTAGGGTTCCTTTCAAACGGAAGAAGATGTTGACACCAGAACAAGGGGAATGGAGAGAGAGAGAGAGAGAGAGAGAGAGAGAGAGAGAGAGAGAGAGAGAATTATGCATAGGTTTCCTTTCAAATAGGCCAAATTAGGTACAGGTAAATAGGTTGTTCCTGGTTCAGTTGGAAATTAGGTCGCTGTAAAATGGCCGGTAAATTGATGAGCCTTCGTTATCTCTCTCTCTCTCTCTCTCTCTCTCATTGAAAGACATGGGTTGGATCCTATGTAAGTCATGAATTTATATCTGTTCCACATGTGATTGTATGTTGAATACTTATATATATATATATATATATATATATATATATATATATATATATATATATATATATATATATATATATATATATATATATATATATATATATATATATATATATATATATATATGTATGTATGTATGTTTATTTGCCTGAGGAGAGGGACAGTTTGGTCTCTGAAATATAGCCTTTACTCCTAAATTTTTGGCGTATTTATGGGCCTCCTTATATATATATATATATATATATATATATATATATATATATATATATATATATATATATATATATATATATATATATATATCTATATATATAAATTTTCTCTAGGAACCAATTACCCCAAAAACTTTCTGATCGATGGTCTCCTCTGGCCCGCCTCATCCAATCAAGTGGATCCCCATAACTCCTCCGTGTTCTACTTACTATCTTGTCTTCCATTTATCAAGGGAATTATAAGCCCAGCAATTGGCCTTGGGAACTCCCCAACGTCACCAGTCTCCTAATTACCCGGAAAACATCTTCAGAAGCTTCACGGCTTCAACTTTAGATCTTAATTGATGTCTTAATTGATCTCTGGGAGCGTTTCAGTAAATGGTTCATTATTATTATTATTATTATTATTATTATTATTATTATTATTATTATTATTATTCGTTTGAGTGGAATGTAATCATCCCTTCGCCACTTGAACAACTTGAACCTACGAACAGGAAGCGGTTTGAAGTGTCGTCGGCACTTGCCTTGGTTAATTAAGTGTTGCGCCAAAGGGTGATTCATGTCTTCTGTTGCCAAGCGACCTGATGTGACCAGTTATGCGATAGTGACCTTGAATCGTTGCCGGCATTTGGGGGTCATGTTCGTCTGCGTATCTTGGATGAGGGTCTGGGTTAAAGGATAAGTGTATATGTATTATATATATATATAGGTATATTATGAATTAATACACATGCATTGTATATATATATATATATATATATATATATATATATATATATATATATATATATATATATATCTATATCTATATATCTATATATCTATATATCTATATATCTATATATCTATATATATATATATATATATATATATATATATATATATATATATATATATATATATATATATATATATATCACACACACACAGTATATTACAAGGCCACAAAAATAGATGTATCTTTCACTGGTCTCGGTACAATGCTTTATGAGCCGCGGCCAATGAAACTTTAACCACTGGCCGGTGGTGGCCTGTCCTATATCGTTGCCAGATGCATGATTATGGTTAATTGTAACCTCAAATAAAATAAAAACTACTGAGTCTAGAGGGCTGCAATTTGGTATGTTTGATGACTGGAGGGTGGATGATCAACATACCAATTTGCAGCCCTCTAGCCTCAGTAGTCTTTATTAAGATCTGAGGGCGGACAGACAAAGTGCGGACAGAGTAAAGTGCGGACGGAATCATCTTCAGTCGCATCGCGGAATCAGCCGATAATTGCATCTAATGATGCGTTAATGATTTGCTGAATACGATACGAGTCCTCTCCTGTCGCCTCATTAGGGTTCGGTTCCTGTCCGGACCCAAAGGAGAGAGAGAGAGAGAGAGAGAGAGAGAGAGAGAGAGAGAGAGAGAGAGAGAGACAGAGACAGAGAGAGAGAGAGGGGAGGAGGAGGAGGAGGAGGAGGATGAGGATGGTGAGCGATTTTCAAGGAAAAAGTCGTGAGGCTCTCTCTCTCTCTCTCTCTCTCTCTCTCTCTCTCTCTCTCTCTCTCTCTCTCTCTCTCTGTGTGTGTGTCAATTTTGAATTTGATTCACCCAGTTTTGAATGATATTCCTCTCTCTCTCTCTCTCTCTCTCTCTCTCTCTCTCTCTGTGTGTGTTTTAAATTTATTTCTCCCAATCTTGAATTCGATTCGTCTCTCTCTCTCTCTCTCTCTCTCTCTCTCTCTCTCTCTCTCTCTCTCTCTCTCTCTCTCTCTCTCTCTCAAAATTCATATGACATCGAGTTTCAGCTTGATGCAGTTTGACCTTCGAGGAAGGAGGTGTTTGACCTTTGACCCTCATTAAGTCAAGGCGTGGGTTCTTCAAAAGAGCAATTTTGAAAGAGTAGTGTTCTCGAGTCTATGTATAAATGTGTTTTACTGTTATATTTTTTCATCCATTCCACATTTTTCATCCATTCCACTTTTCATGGGTATTAATGGATCTCTCTCTCTCTCTCTCTCTCTCTCTCTCTCTCTCTCTCTCTCTCTCTCTCTCTCTCTCTCTCTCTCTCTCTCTCTCTCTCAGCATTTTTCTTCAAGAGAGATTTTAGTAAATAAAACAATAAAGATACTGATGTATTGACGCTATATATGTGTGTATATATATATATATATATATATATATATATATATATATATATATATATATATATAAAATGTATAAATTCTGACTCATATCAGGATCAAACCCAGGCCTTCAAAATGAAAGACCAGACTGCTGCCTACCAGGCCACAAAGTTATCACAAAAGAAGTTGGAACCTGAGTACATCTGTACCCATGGAAGTTGGGGAAAACACGCTGGAATGCAAGCAGTTAGCCTGCCCAGGTAATTCCCTGGGTACAGTTGTACTCAGGTTCCAACTTCTTTTATGACTTGTGTGGCCTGGTTGGCAGCACTCTGGTCTTCCATTTGAAAGACCTGGGTTCGATCCTGATGTGAGTCAGAAATTTATTTCTGTTCCACACGTAACTGCGTGTTGATATTCTAATATATATATATATATATATATATATATATATATATATATATATATATATATATATATATATATATATATATTACGTCTGAGGCATTGAATAGTTTTCAAAGCATCACCCGATGCGAATCACAACAGTAATGGAACCGTTAAACGGTTCATCTTGTAAAGTGAGTATGACTTAACACTGTCATATCAGTATAGGCAAACATCAAGGCTTTCTGAACTGACCTCTCCATCACTTATCAGTTGCCAAGCGAGAACTCTCTCTCTCTCTCTCTCTCTCTCTCTCTCTCTCAAATTAGATTTAGCGTCTTGGATTCCAATAAGATTGTCCCCGTACTGTACTCTCTCTCTTTTTGTCTCTCTCTCCAAATCAGATTCAACGTCATTGCATCCAATTAATATATATATATATATATATATATATATATATATATATATATATATATATATATATATATATATATATATATATATATATATGCACTAAATTGTCATTGTCTTTATCGTAACTTTTTCTTTGTTCTTTTTTATCATACTCCAATTGCAATGCAGTTGTTTTCCTTCGTGGCCCTCCTGCCGAAATGGGATTTTATTTTCAATTCCCTCCGAATATGAGATAAATTTTCCCCTTTACCCTTTTGCTAAGAAATTATTATTATTGTAAAAAAATTAAGAAATTATTGTTGTTGTAAAAAAATTATTTGTAAAGTGTTCATTTGACTCGGCCCCGTGGGGAGGGGGGAGTTAGTGCCGTCAGGACACCTCACGCGTTGCCCTGCATAAGACATTACTCAAGGTTCTTTGCGGCGTCCCTAAGGCCCCCAGCTGCAACCCCTTCCATTCTTTTTTAATTGTACTTCCTCCAATCGTATTCTCTTTCTTCCATCTTACTTTCATCCACCCTCTCCTGACTATTGTTTCATTGTGCAACTGCAAAAGGTTTTCCTCATGTTACACCTTTCAAACCTTTCTGCTCTGTTTTCCTTTCAGCGCTGAATGGCCTCAGAGGTTCCAGCGCTTGGCCTGTGACCGAAATTTGACATTGCATTCCATTCATTTGACTGAGAAACTAAAATCAGTTACAGTATTCTTGCAATGAAGGGTCAAAATTCGTAGGTCTTTATATTTTGGAGAACATTATTATTATTATTATTATTATTATTATATTATTATTATTATTATTATTATTATTATTATTATTAAATGTTTTTGTATTTTTAGTACGTGTTTCATGTTCTTAAGTGTTTTTATTTTGTAGTATTGAATACTCTTGTAGTTGCATGCGTCTGTATTTTTTTAGAGAGAGAGAGAGAGAGAGAGAGAGAGAGAGAGAGAGAGAGAGAGAGAGAGAGAGAGAGTCACACTGCAGTGTTTCTATAAACGCCTGAAAGTGCCTCCGATAGAGTAAAGGTAGGCCTAAAGCAACGCTAGAATGTTGGTTGCGAATGATTGACAGGGCGGTATGTAATTAATGTTTTTGGTAGGCTCGCTCTCTCTCTCTCTCTCTCTCTCTCTCTCTCTCTCTCTCTCTCTCTCTCTCTCTCTCTCTCTCTCTCTCTCTATATATATATATATATATATATATATATATATATATATATATATATATATATTTATATATATATATTATTAAACTTTAGAATTATACCTGCATATATATATATATATATATATATATATATATATATATATATATATATATATATATATAAGAGAGAGAGAGAGAGAGAGAATTGTTTGTTGTCTTAATGTCCTTGTAATGGAACTGACGTAACACTCCCACGAAGAATTCGGGACTCCTGCGAAGAGAGAGAGAGAGAGAGAGAGAGAGAGAGAGAGAGAGAGAGAGAGAGAGAGAAGTTTGCCACCTCCCTCGGATTTGTTA
>NC_089753.1:27633912-27638912 GCF_040412425.1 Macrobrachium rosenbergii | reverse complement strand
CTGCTTTTATCTTAAAGACAGTGTTCTGGAATGAGTGTTAAACTGTTTCTCCGAAATCTAATAAGGAATCTCTCTCTCTCTCTCTCTCTCTCTCTCTCTCTCTCTCTCTCTCTCTCTCTCTCTCTCTCTCTCTCTCTCTTTGTTTGCTGGTACACTATATCTGCTTTTATCTTAAAGACAGTGTTCTGGAATGAGTGTTAAACTGTTTCTCCGAAATCTAATAAGGAATCTCTCTCTCTCTCTCTCTCTCTCTCTCTCTCTCTCTCTCTCTCTCTCTCTCTCTCTCTCTCTCTCTCAAGGTGCCAAACCTAATCCTTCGTCATACTCGAGATGAAAGGGCTGCCCTTGGTAGGCCGAGAGAGAGAGAGAGGGAGAGAGAGAACTTTATTGAGGCGGTATTCAGGAACTGCGCTTGAGTTCGACATGGGTTTGCGGGGGTGGGGGATGGGAGAGTCTGCTTTGGGCATGGCCTGAGGGGGAGGGGGATATTACTTTGGTCGAAATAGTTCCCCTGATTATATATGTATATATATATACACACACACATATATATATGTATATAAAAGAAATATTTTGGTTTTAAAAATCATATAAATGTTAAGGATGAATAGATTCCTATATCTTATGTGCAACTCCCATAGATTTATATTTATTCCTATCAGCCCCCATGCATATATAGGCACGCACACACACACACACACACACACACACACACACACACACACACACACACAGAAAGAGACAGAGAGAGAGAGAGAGAGAGAGAGAGAGAGAGAGAGAGAGAGAGAGAGAGAGAGAGAGAGGCGCCTCAGATGAAAGTCCAAAGGAATGGTGGAACGAACGCTTCTTACAAAACTATCTTCGTCTTAATTTTGTATTTTAACTTTTCTTATATATATATATACTTACACCTTTTTACTGTACCTCCTTTCATATTCTTTCTTCCATCTTTCTTTCCTCAACCCCCTGCTAGCAGCTGTTTCATAGTGCAGCTGCGAGGTTTTCCTCCCGTTACACCTTGGTAACGTTTTACTCTCCCTTTCAGCGCCGAATGACCTCATACGCCCCAACGCATGGTAGCTTTTTAAACGCTCACCTATTTTTCCCCTCTAATGCCAGACTTTGCTCTCATTTAACATGTTTTCTTTATCCATAAAGAATATTATTATTATTATTATTATTATTATTATTATTATTATTATTATTATTATTATTCAGAAGATGAACCCTATTCATATGGAACAAGCCCACCAAAGGGGCCACTGACTTGAAATTCGAGCTCCCAAAGAATGTTATGGTGTTCATTCGAAAGAAGTAACAGAAAGTAATGGGAAATACAGAAAGAAGAGATCAGTTATTAGAAAATAAATAGATTGACTGATTAATGAATTGATAAATGGATAGACAGAAATGTAAATAAATTATTAAAATACGAGGAGAATCGCTTTAGGATAGTAATGCATTGCATCTTCGCCTAAACTTTTGAGGTTCCAATTGCACGACATCGTCAGCAGGGAGACTGTTCCACAGTACAACGGTGTGAGGAATAAAGTACCTCTGGAACTCAGGAATGAAGGACTTCTGAAACTGAGGAATGAAGGACTTCTGGAACTGAGGAATGAAGGACCTCTGGAACTGAGGAATGAAGGACCTCTGGAACTGAGGAATGAAGGACTTCTGGAACTGAGGAATGAAGGACTTCTGGAACTGAGGACTAAAGGACCTCTGGAACTGAGGACTAAAGGACTTCTGGAACTGAGGACTAAAGGACCTCTGGAACTGAGGAATGAAGGACTTCTGGAACTGAGGAATAAAGAACCTCTGGAACTGAGGAATAAAAGACCTCTGGAACTGAGGAATAAAGGACCTCTGAAACTGAGGAATAAAGGACCTCTGGAGCTGAGGGATAAAGGACCTCTGGAACTGAGGGATAAAGGACCTCTGGAACTGAGGAATAAAGGACTGGAATTGAGGAATAGAGGACCTCTGTAACTGAGGAATAAACGACCTCTGGAACTGAGGAAAGAAGGACCTCTGGAACTGAGGAATGAAGAACCTCTGGAACTGAGGAATAAAGGATCTCTGGAACTGAGGAATGAAGGACCTCTGGAACTGAGGAATAAAAGACCTCAGGAACTGAGGAATAAAAGACCTTAGGAACTGAGGAATAAAGGACCTCTGGAACTAAGGAATAAAGGACCCCTGGAACTGAGGAATAGAGGACCTCTGGAACTGAGGAATAGAGGACCTCTGGAACTGAGGAATAATGGATCTGTGGAATTGAGGAATAGAGGACCTCTGGAACTGAGGAATAGAGGACCTCTGAAACTGAAGAATAGAGGACCTCTGAAACTGAGGAATAAAGGACCTCTTGAAGTGAGGAATAAAGGACCTCTGGAACTTAGGAATAAAGGACCTTTGGAACTTAGGAATAAAGGACCTCTGGGACTGAGGACCAAAGGACCTGTGGAACTGAGGACTAAAGGACCTTTGGAACTTAGGAATAAAGGACCTCTGGAACTGAGAAGTTCGACAGCCATGCACAATTATTGCTTATTGGTGCTTCTGCTGTTCAGGGATCAATTGTGAATGTGAAAGATCTCGGTTGAAATACAACTGATATTGGCAGTAAAAAATAATAAAGAGTTATTTTGGAGAGAGAGAGAGAGAGAGAACTAAATGGCCTTAGAAGATGAATGAGATGAGAATGAAATGAAATTTCGAGGCCAGATGAAAGGCCGGGTCTATTTTTAATGAGGGTGCTTGAGTCTCTCTCTCTCTCTCTCTCTCTCTCTCTCTCTCTCTCTCTCTCTCTCTCTCTCTCTCTCTGTGAAACGCGCAAACTCGCATGCACTATTGTAGCCTGTTTTGTCAAGAAAGTGGGCCAAGGATTCTCTCTCTCTCTCTCTCTCTCTCTCTCTCTCTCTCTCTCTCTCTGAGAAGGTTTTGGTGTTGAATTCTAAAATCTTGGAGCTTTTAACGATGTCGTCTTTGTACCGGGAAGTTGTGATTGCATAACAACAGATCATCGGTGACTCATTTAGTTTATTTGTTATCTCTCTCTCTCTCTCTCTCTCTCTCTCTCTCTCTCTCTCTCTCTCTCTCTCTCTTTGAGAAGGTTTGGGTGTTGAATTCTAAAATCTTGGGGCTTTTAACGATGTCGTCTTTGTACCAGGGAAGTTGTGATTGCATAACAACAGATCATCGGTGACTCATTTAGTTTATTTATGTTATCTCTCTCTCTCTCTCTCTCTCTCTCTCTCTCTCTCTCTCTCTCTCTCTCTCTCTCTCTCTCTCTCGTCTTTTGTACCAGGAAGTTGTGATTGCATAACAACAGATCATCGGTGACTCATTTATTTTATGTTATCTCTCTCTCTCTCTCTCTCTCTCTCTCTCTCTCTCTCTCTCTCTCTCTCTCTCTCTCTCTCTCTCTCTCTCTCTCTCTCTCTATATATATATATATATATATATATATATATATATATATATATATATATATATATATATATATATATATTACAATATATGTATGTCCTTTTCTTGCAGGAATACATTCCACTGGATATATATTTCGTCCTAATGCCAACGTCTGTGAATTATATAATATATATATATATATATATATATATATATATATATATATATATATATATATATATATATATATATATATATACTACCTGCGTCTATATATTTCCGTGAAATACCTCAGTATGGCAAATAAATGACACGGTAATGGCCAGTGCTATTTGGTCGAGTGAACTCTGCGGGTATTACACGCCTGAATTCAACTATACGGTTTTGTGTTTATTTCCTGAGAGAGAATAAAAATAAATCGTGTGCATTTTTATTTAAATACATACAATGATCCCGTAATATTATTAGCAGAGAGAGAGAGAGAGAGAGAGAGAGAGAGAGAGAGAGAGAGACCGTTGCTTTCAGAAAGGAATGTTGTCACTGAAGAGGGCATTTTTTTCCAGTCTCAAATTGTCTTATTTTTTAACCGAGTGCATAATTGACACAAACATATCTCACAGGAAGGTTGAACTGATTTACATAGAAATTCACGTTTGAGACGTGACGGAAAATCTGCTAGTTGTTTGCACGTCTTTGTGGTCAGAGTGTAACGAACAGATAGATACTGCTGATTCGTCGAACGCCATACGATCGTTAGGCGTTGGCGTGGGCAGTTCAAATGAGTGCCATACAACGAAGACCCTTGTTGGTTCCTCTCGATCATAAGAGACCAATCAGCTGAGGTCTGTGACCTAAGCAAGTTCAGTTTGAAAGGTTCAAGATTAAGACTGATGGGCGCGCGTCACCTCAGAGTACCTTCCGACTATAATTGCATAGTTAAGTAGCGTAATATTAGCGACAGGACCCTGTGTAACTATTAAGGAAAATACACGTATGTTAATTGTATCTTAAGCGTTTCATTTGTACGGGCAGAATCTTTATATGACCGAGAGTCAGGTCAAGGTCAATGTACGTTGTTAGTCTCTCTCTCTCTCTCTCTCTCTCTCTCTCTCTCTCTCTCTCTCTCTCTCTCTCTCTCTCTCGTCATGACGAAAGCTATAAATCGATGACATTGTGATGAAATTCACGAACCTTTTGTTGAGAGAGAGAGAGAGGACTGTTAGACCTCCGTGCGGACGTTTCGTTTTTCCGTCTGACATTTGGACAGACGATCCGTTATACCTGGGAATATACTGACAGTGGAACCTGTTTTTTTTTTTTCCGGGAGGGGGTGGAGGAGGACCTTTGGAAATGGGTCATCCTTGAAAATCCCTTTGAGGGACGTTGTTTTTTTCTTAGTTTTGTGTAAAAGAAAACTATTGTTCCGACTTTCTGTTCGTTTTTCTGTCCTCACTTTTTACTGTCCGCACTTTTTCTGTCCGCATTTTTTTCTGTCCGCACATTTTTCTGCCCGCACTTTTCTTGTGTCCGCACTTTTTCTGTCCTCCCTCAGATCTTAAAAACTACAGAGGCTAGAGGGCTGC
>NC_089753.1:27613912-27628912 GCF_040412425.1 Macrobrachium rosenbergii | reverse complement strand
TTATTATTATTATTATTATTATTTATTATTGTGTAATAACGTTAGCACTGATGAGGTACACCGTTCAGGTGTTCGAAAGTCTTTGTTTTATTTTACATATTTTACATAATAATAGATTTACCATATAATTGTGGATTTTTTATTACACAGATTGTCTTTCACGAAATTGTGAATATTATTATTATTATTATTATTATTATTATTATTATTATTATTATTATTATTATTATTATTATTAAGAAGATGAAGAACCCTATTCATATGGAACAAACCCATCAAAGGGACCACTTAACTTGAAATTCAAGCTTCCAAAGAATATTACGGTGTTCATTGGAAAGACGGAACAGAAGGTTTTTAAAAGAGAGTCCTAAAAGAAGAGATCAGTTATTATAAAAGAAAAAAAATAACTGAATAAATGAATGAATAGATAAAAATGCAAGAAGATTATTAAGATTCAAGAATCGCTTGAGGGGTTGTAATGCATTGCACTTCGATTGAACGTTTTGAGGTTCCAATTACGCGACATCATCAGTAGGGAGACTGTTTCACAGTCCAACTGTAAAACTAGAAAACTACAAAGTGCGCGCGTGCACGCATTCACTCAAGCACACGCAACACGCAAAAAAAAAAAAAAAAAAGAGGGTCTTTTAACTATCAATTTTTATTTAAAAAAAAGTTGACATTCTAAAAAAGACTACGGGATTTGATCGTACAATTTCAATTTAATAATAATAATAATAATAATAATAATAATAATAATAATAATAATAATAATAATAATGTTTATATTTCCTTGATATACTGCCAATAACATACAAAAAAAACACAATCATTACTGTTTACATTCACAAAAAGACTACGGGATTTGATCGAACAATTTCAACTTAATAATAATAATAATAATAATAATAATAATAATAATAATAATAATAATAATAATAATAATAATAATAGTATATTAATTTTTTAATATACTGAAAATAACATACAACAAAAACTCAAGAATCATTATAGCTTCTACTGTTATTACCAATAGAAAAGTATTAATGACTGTTATTATTATCATAACGTTGTAATCAACTCCCTAACACATATATGATAATATACCCCCAAAAAATTACAACTGTTTCAACTACTAATTATATTAACTCCGTAGGGGGGGGGCGCACTGTAGGCATTACTTAAGGTTCTTTGCGGCGTGCCTTCCTAGGGCCCAGGCTGCAACCCTTTTCGCTCCATTTACTGCACCTCCTTTCATATTCTCTTTCTTCCGTCTTACTCTCCCCAACCCTCCCCTGACAGTTGATTCACAGTGCAACTGCCTTGAGGTTTTCCCTGTCAATTTCCGTTTCAGCGCTGAATGACCTCATAGGTCCCAGTGCTTGGCCTTTGGCCTAAATTCGAGTTTCAGTTCGTCAGTTCAGTAATTATATTAAGAAACGCAAAAACAAAAACAAAACGAAATAACCTGGCACAATTCACCTGGCGCCACCTGAACACGAAAACAATTCGGAAGGAAGGCACCAAATTTGTTACGTAAACTCTTGCAAGACCTTCTTCTTCTTCTTCTTCTTCTTCTTCTTCTTCTTCTTCTTCTTCTTCTTCTTCTTCTTCTTCTTCTTCTTCTTCTTCTTCTTCTTCTTCTTCTTCCTTTATTATTATTATTATTATTATTATTATTATTATTATTATTATTATTATATTTTGCATAATGTCTTGTGGAACAAAGGTGAAATGGTTGATCAGTGACTTGAAGACAGAACAAGTCACTGACTCTTTCCACCGTAAACAACAACACTAACTACAACAATAACAACAACAGTAACTAAAACAACAGCTACAACTACAACAGTAACAGCTTCAACATTATTATTATTATTATTATTATTATTATTATTATTATTATTATTATTATTATTATTATTAAGCAATTTTGCACAGTGACATAAGTCACTGACGAATCTTTTCCCCTATAAGCAACAACTGCAACAGTAATAATAACAACAGTAACTACAACAACAACAACAAAAGCTACAACTACAACCTAGTATTGCCTTTGAAGTTGACTGAGGAATAAAGATGATAATTGTCATTATTGACGGGCACTGACCCCAGCAACTTCCGCTGCCAATTTCTCTACAACCCCCATCAATATCTACCAGTCCCCTCCCTTCCTCCTCCCCACTAGGGTAACGTCATCATCCCCCTCCCCATATCAAAACCCTGCTTGCTTGACAGGGACCGAAATGGGGGGTTAATCCATAACATATACTGTCTGTCTCCCCATCAATAATCCTACATACCTGTGAGGGATTAATTAGAGAGAGAGAGAGAGAGAGAGAGAGAGAGAGAGAGAGAGAGAGAGGTACACCTGTGTTGGCGTGTTCAACATTATATTAGGTCAAGGTCGTGCCGGAGATAATAACTGTCCAAAATGATTTAACTTTATTGTCTTGATTATACCGTTTCATTAGTAGTCATAATTGCATAATCTTCCGCTTATTATGGTCTCTCTCTCTCTCTCTCTCTCTCTCTCTCTCTCTCTCTCTCTCTCTCTCTCTCTCTCTCTCTCTCTCTCTCTCTCTTTTCTTCCAGTCCTCTTTATCCGTTAAAAATATCGTTTCTCTAGTAATCTGAAGCGTATAATTCTTCTGCTTATTATGGTCTCTCTCTCTCTCTCTCTCTCTCTCTCTCTCATTCCGGTCTTCTGTATCTGTTAATAATACCGTTTCTCCAGTAATCAGAATCGTATAATCTGCTTATTATGGGTCTCTCTCTCTCTCTCTCTCTCTCTCTCTCTCTCTCTCTCTCTCTCTCTCTCTCTCTCTCTCTCAGTCCTCTTTATCTGTTAATCGCTAGTAATCAGAATCGTATAATCTGCTTATTTTGGCTCTCTCTCTCTCTCTCTCTCTCTCTCTCTCTCTCTCTCTCTCTCTCTCTCTCTCTCTCTCTCTCTCTCTCTCTCGTCGTCTTTATCTGTTAGTAACAACGTTTCTCAAGAAAAGAGATTCGTATAATCTGCTGATTTTGGCTCTCTCTCTCTCTCTCTCTCTCTCTCTCTCTCTCTCTCTCTCTCTCTCTCTCTCTCTCTCTCTCTCTCTCTCTATATATATATATATATATATATATATATATATATATATATATATATATATATATGCTAACCGGATTGATTGAAAGATAAGCACAAGTGGGACGTTGGGTTGTGTCCGTTATAATAATAATAATAATAATAATAATAATATATTAATAATAATTGATTCGTAGTGCAACTGCAAAAAGGTTTTCCTCCTGTTAAACCTTTCAAACCTCTTACTGTCAGTTTCCGTTTCAGCGCTGAATGACCCCATAAGGTCCCAGTGCTTGGCCTTTGGCCTAAATTCTAGATTCAGTTCAATCCTTAAAGAAGAGAACTTTCCTTTTAATTAAAAACAGCGACCCCGACTTCATATTATGCTGAAAAGGAGAAATGAATGTCAGTTTGATTTTGATAGACTGCCTTTTTTATTAGATCCAGTTTGGTGATGTGGCGTTGATCACTGTTTCAGTTCGAGAATGTGAGTGACGTGGCATTTATCTCTGTTTCAGTTCGAGAATGTGAGTGATGTGGCATTTATCAATGTTTCCGTTCAAGAATGTGAGTGATGTGGCATTTATCACTGTTTCAGTTCGAGAATGTGAGTGATGCGGCATTTGTCTCTGTTTCAGTTCGAGAATTTGAGTGATGTGGCATTTATCACTGTTTCAGTTCGAGAATTTGAGTGATGTGGCATTTGTCTCTGTTTCAGTTCGAGAATTTGAGTGATGTGGCATTTGTCTCTGTTTCAGTTCGAGAATGTGAGTGATGTGGCATTTATCACTATGTCAGTTCAAGAATGTGAGCTGTTTGTCAGTTTCATTTAAGAATAGGGGCCCATCTTTATTATAACTCATTTTTCGATTATTTATCTCATCCTTCAGTTCAATAATCTGGTTCTCTGTCAGTGTAGTTACGATAATGGCCACTGTCAATTTCTGTCACTAACCTGTCGCTTCTTGTCAATGTTGGTTTAATTACTCGGCCTGCCTGTCTGTTTCAGTGAGGTAATTGAGCTCCTCTGTCAATTTCTGCGTAATAATCTGTTCCGTGTGTCAGTTTCATGTTCATCCTGTCCATTGTTTGATGTGTGTTTATTTTTTTTTTAGTCTTCCACTATATTCTAACTCTGGAGAACTTGTGCTGGAGACCAATGTGCTTAAAAATATGATAGGTAAACCACATGAACCCTTTTTCCATCAAGTTTATTTCATCCCTACGTGAAAACTCACATTAATCCTGTTTTTCTTAGATTTATTTAGTCCTGTCTCTGTGGGTATGAATTTCGTTAAGGAAGCTCTGTCAGTCCTGTAGTGGTTTGGTAATTAATACAGCATCGTCTGCTTATGCAAAGTCTGTCGAGCTTTTAATCTTGAATCAGATTCTTCTCTTGTATCTCCGACCAATTTTCTGCATCTGGGCAAACAGGAAAGGTGAAAGAACGTTGCCTTGTAGCACCCCAAGATCAAGGTCTAGACCTTGCCCAAGATATTGGTCTGTGGACGAGTCAAAGGCCTTCTCGTCATCAGCAGGGGATTTTTAGATTCCAAAACACTTTTGTACATGAAGCCTTTAACTCCGCAGTGGGGGTTGTGCCGACAGTGCACCTCAGGTAGTGCGTTGCAGGAATTACTAGAAGGGTCTTTACAGCGTGTCTTCGGTCCCTTACTGCAACCCCTTTCGTTCCTTCACTCTCTCCTAAGAATTGTTCCATAGTGCAACTGCGATGTTTTCCTCCTGTTACACCTGTCAAACTCTGTACTCTGTTTCCCTTTCATCGCTGAATGACCCCATAGGTCCCAGAGCTTGGCCTTTGGCCTAAATTTTATATTCCAATTCCTAATGGTCTTGACAACAGTCATTTGGTTTTGTGCAAGTTCTACCCTTTCTCAAACCAGGTCGTTCACCTCTGAAAGTTTTATCACACTTTTTCTCCTAAGTGCAGTGTTTTTATTTTAATCTGACCACATTCATTTAGGTCACCTTTCTAATGCTTTCTCTTCATCCTTTCTCTTTCCTGGGCGCGTGTCCCCGGGGGCACCACCACCACTCGTATTATGTAATGGAAGAGTGTATAAAATGATTTTGTTCATTTCTTAGGACATTTAGATGACGCCACAGATAGCTATTCTGAGGCGTTCCCAGGAGAGGGCTAATGACCAGTTCTTTCTGAATTCTTTTTTGTTTTTCTAAGCCAGATTGTGCTAGTTTTTTTTTTTTTTTTTTTTTTTTGCTAAGCCAGACTGTGCTAGTTTTTTGTAAGCTAGACTGTGCTAGCTCTTTTTTTTTATCTAAGCCAGACTGTGCTAGTATTTTTTTCTAGGTCAGACAGTGCTCTCTCTCTCTCTAGCACTGTGGCACCAACGGCAAGTGGCACTTGGTGCCAGTAGATTGGCAATTTTTTTATTTTTTACTTATATAATGATATAACGTCATTGTATTTTTTCATTTCCTTTTTTTATTTAGCTTTCTTTAGGGAAAGGTTTTTATCATGAATTTTGTATATTTTTTGTTTCTCTCTCTCTCTCTCTCTCTCTCTCTCTCTCTCTCTCTCTCTCTCTCTCTCTCTCTCTCTCTCTCTATATATATATATATATATATATATATATATATATATATATATATATATATATATATACAGTTATATATAATTGTATACATACACATACATACATATATATATATATATATAAAATACATATACAGCACATACACATATATACATACATGCACACACGCATAAGGACACAAGTCCTAAACATATGTAATGCATGTCCTTCACACAGGATTTCTCACAATTTGCATGTTCGACCTTTTAACATGCGTGTAGGTGAGAGAGAGAGAGAGAGAGAGAGAGAGAGAGAGAGAGAGAGAGAGAGAGAGAGAGAGAGAGAGAAAAGACACGACACGACACCGTTTATGTCCAAAATCCCCCAAAAAATCCTTTTTCTGGTTGTCTTCAATCCCAAGGTCCCGCTGTCATTCCTGCTCACATCCTAGTCAAGGACAAGGTCTTGCCTTCAGAACGTAGCAGAGAGAGATTATGTTCGTTATCAATGCCTTTGTTGAACTTAAAAAAGAGAGAGAGAGAGAGAGAGAGAGAGAGAGAGAGAGAGAGAGAGAGAGAATTTTATCTTCTGATTATAATGGTATGTCCTCGTATTTATCTATACACAACCTTAATATGTTACTGTTAGAAATTGAAAAGAACGAGAGAGAGAGAGAGAGAGAGAGAGAGAGAGAGAGAGAGAGAGAGAGAGAGAGACTATATCTTCCAATTATGTATACATACTAGTTCTTTGTAAAATTGTCAATGTCTTACCTTCAGAACGTAGCAGAGAGAGAGAGAGAGAGAGAGAGAATATCTTCTGATCATAATGGCATACCCTCAGATTTTCTATAAACCACCCCAGTGTCATACTTCCAGAACTTCAAAAAGTAGAGAGAGAGAGAGAGAGAGAGAGAGAGAGAGAGATCCCTCTTTCTCCCAAGGATCACAAGTGACACTCCAACGACATTAGAGCGCTGTCGCCCTCCTCGAGGGTGACCAAGATCCTTTTTGAAGAGGGATCCTGGTTATATGATTTCGCACTCGTATGAGATAGTCCTCGAGTGCCCGAAAGTGCCCGCCCCTTATAAGAGGGGTATTTTTAACCAAGTGGACCAAAGACACGATGGCACGGAGAAAATAGTTTGATAATGCTTTTATTCTCTCTCTCTCTCTCTCTCTCTCTCTCTCTCTCTCTCTCTCTCTCTCTCTCTCTGAAAATTGTCGAAGCTTTAAATGCACATTTCCCGTGAATGCGTTTTGTATCAAGTAAATTCTCCCTCTCTCTCTCTCTCTCTCTCTCTCTCTCTCTCTCTCTCTCTCTCTCTCTCTCTCTCTCTCTCTCTATATATATATATATATATATATATATATATATATATATATATACATACATACATACACATATATACAAACATAAAATATATATAATATATTTATATTTGATATACATATATATATTTATATATATATATATATATATATATATATATATATATATATATATATATATATATATATATATATATATATACGCTTCTCTAGAAAAGAAAGGTCATAGGAATCTTTGAGCAAAAGAAGCTTTGAAAAATTCCAAAATCTGTAAATATATATAAATAGATTAATTAATTACGCAATAATTCATGTAAAAAAAAAATTTAAAAATCGTGTTGCAGTTTTTTTTATTAGCGAGAATATGGTTTTAAAAAATGAGAAGGAATAATGATATACAGCAATCTCCTTTTCTCAGGACATGCCAAAGTCCATAATAATTGTTCTTTTTAAATATTCCCCCTAGATAGTCGTATGATTATTCTAGGGTAATAGTCTTAATATTCGTACTGTTGGTATGAATAGTATGAATACATATTCATACTATTTGTATGAATATTTTTAATCCATTATTTCTGGGTGAAAATCTTCGTTTGAAAAAAAAAAAAATTTTTTTAGATTTATTTTCCTCGAATTCATTCTTCATTTTATTGAGACATTCATCTCGAGAGGGGAATGTTATTAAGAGTGGATGAAGAATGGTCTAGAGAGAGAGAGAGAGAGAGAGAGAGAGAGAGAGAGAGAGAGAGAGAGAGAGAGAGAGAGAGAGAGAGGCGCGTGCACAGTACCAAATTATCAGGTATCAAAGTAATTGATAAAAAGGTTGGTGTCGCTTCTCGCCCATCAATTTTGCTGTTTTCGGAAAGGTTTCGAAAGTAGGTCGGCCATAATTAATTCTGAGTATGTTTTCCTGTCCGTGTTTTTCCAAAAACCTTGACACCATTGAGCAGAATATATATGTATTTTTTTTACATTCAGTTCATCTCTCTCTCTCTCTCTCTCTCTCTCTCTCTCTCTCTCTCTCTCTCTCTCTCTCTCTCTCTCTCTCTCTCTCCTACTAATATGGCCTTGAGTTTTGGTATTTTTCTCCTCATAAAGGACAATTTTCTCTCTCTCTCTCTCTCTCTCTCTCTCTCTCTCTCTCTCTCTCTCTCTCTCTCTCTCTCTCTCACACACACACACACACACACACACACAACACACAAACGCTAATATGACCTTGAATTTTGTTAGCCTCTTTTTAATGGACGTCTCTCTCTCTCTCTCTCTCTCTCTCTCTCTCTCTCTCTCTCTCTCTCTCTCTCTCTCTCTCTCTCACACACACACACACACACACACACACACACACACACACACACACACACACACTCTCGAACATCACTGAACCACGTGAACCCCTTCTTCTTCTTCTTTTTCTTCACTCGCAGTCGTGTGGGCAGGGGATGCCTCAGGGTGCTTGCTTGCACCCACTCAGTTTGGTGGGGTGTCGTTGTTTTCCTCTCGAGTGGGCCATGATTATTATTATTGCCTCCATTTGGGGCGATTGGTCTGAATTGGGGGAAATAGAGACGAACGCCCTCTTGGAGTTCGTGGGATTATGAAGCTTCATCGTCACTGTCAGGCTGAGTTATGGCTGTGAAGAATGGCTTCGTTGAAGTCTTAAGTGTCTTGGAGAGAGAGAGAGAGAGAGAGAGAGAGAGAGAGAGAGAGAGAGAGAGAGAGAGAGAGAGAGAGAGAGAGAGAATAGAATAGCTATAATATTTAGTTCCAATGTAGGATGGTAATTTTTTCTATTATTGATTGATGAGAGAGAGAGAGAGAGAGAGAGAGAGAGAGAGAGAGAGAGAGAGAGAGAGAGAGAGAAATGTGTAGAATCGCTAAAATGTTTAGTTCCAGTGTGTGATGGTAATTTTTTCTATTATTGAGAGAAAGAGAGAGAAAGGTATATAATATATATATATATATACACACACATACACACACACACAATTACCTGACCTGTGCTGTTATGTCCTAGCAATTTGCAGAGAGAATGAGCCATCTACTGTTTTGTTTTGCTGGCCATTACTTGCTAATAACGCAATAATTAGCGAGCAAACTATAATCCGTTTTATATTCGCATCCCC
This sequence comes from Macrobrachium rosenbergii, assembly GCF_040412425.1. Lineage (NCBI taxonomy): Eukaryota > Metazoa > Arthropoda > Malacostraca > Decapoda > Palaemonidae > Macrobrachium > Macrobrachium rosenbergii. The sequence continues at coordinate 27,619,830 of NC_089753.1, read as the reverse complement.
AAAAAAAAGCCAATGTTTATTTTCTCTTTGTAGCGCCGAGTTAATTGCTGTAGTTGATTAATTAGTTAATGATAATGAGGATGCATTCGCTAAAGTATTTTAGTAGTTTACATTTTTATTCATTTATATTTTTTAAATAACTGATCTCTTCTTTCTGTATTGCCTTGTACATTCTGTTACTTCTTTCGAATGAACACCTTAATATTCTTTGGAGGCTTGAATTTCAAGTCAGTGGCCCCTTCGGTGGGCTTGTTCCATCTTCTGAGTAATAATAATAATAATAATAATAATAATAATAATAATAATAATAATAATAATAATAATAATAATAATAATAATAATTATTATTATTATTATTATTATTATCAACATCATCTTTGCAACATCATCTTTGCAAACTTGAATTTCAAGTTAGTAGCCCCTTTGGTGGGCTTGTTCCATATGAATAGGGTTCTTCATCTTTGAGTAATAATAATAATAATAATAATAATAATAATAATAATAATAATAATAATAATTGTCTTTAGAAACTTGAATTTCAAGTTAGTAGCCCTTTGGTAGGCTTGTTCCATATGAATAGGGTTCTTCATCGTTGAGTAATAATAATAATAATAATAATAATAATAATAATAATAATAATAATAATAATAAACAACTACTATTCTTGTGCAACAGCAAAAGGTTTAACTCCTGTTAAACGTTTCAAACCTTTCTACTCTCAATTTCCCTTTCAGCGCTGAATAACCTCATTGGCCCCAGCGTCAGGCCACTGGCCTAAATTCTATATCCTGTATTGCATGCTTAAAAGCCCATTTTTGCTTGTGCATGCAAAAGTGAGCGAGTGCCTGAGTTACTGCTTGTAGTATCCTTGGGGGCCAAGGTTATTTTTGGGGACGCGTCGCCTCGTTATCAAATTTTTATTTGGGGGTCATAAATTGCCGCTGCCGGCAGGGTCATCTGGAAATTTTGACCTCGTTTTCCCCCTCCCCTCCCTCCAAGGTCTCGAGGAATCTGGAGGGGGAGGGGGTTTAGAAGGGGAGGGAGGCAGGGGGGTAGGGAGGTCTGGTTGGAGAGACGTTGATGAGAGAGGAGGTGTCAAGCTGGCGCGACAAAAATGGTCCTGGTGCATTTTGGGCGAGATATTTTGTTGTCTTAATCGCCTCCTCCTCCTTATCCTCATCCTACTTCTTATCCTCATCCTACTTCTTATCCTCCTCCTCCTCCTTTCCCATCACATCCTCCTCCTCCTCCTCCTCCTCCTTCTTCTTCTTCTTCTTCTTCTTCTCCTCTTAATCCTCACTCTCCTCCTCCTCCTTCTTCTTCTTCTTCTTCTTCTTCTTCTTCTTCCTCCTCCTCCTTTTCCTCTTCTCCTCCTCCTCCTCCTCCTCCTCCTCCTCCTCCTCCTCCTTCTTCTTCTTCTTCTTCTTCTTCTTCTCTTAATCCTCCTCCTCCTCCTCCTCCTCCTCCTCCTCCTCCTCTCTTCTTCTTCTTCTTCTTCTTCTTCTTCTTCTTCTTCTTCTTCTTCTTCTTCCGGATGCGATAACGAGGACCTCGTGTCAACACGTCGCGTCGCGTCGTCTTGATAGTAAATAACCTCTCTCTGACTGTCTCGAGATCGAGTGATTTCACTCGAGATAAATAAGATATTTTATCAGACACTTTCTTTTTTTAAATGAAAGTGTTTTTTATATTTTATGAGGCTCTTTCAGGTGATATAAAGCCACGTTGCGGATCTTGCTGTCGTAGGTTTTGGCGACGATTAAAAACAAGTAAAAAATGTGCCCAAGTTTCTTTGGCGCATTCGAGTTTCCTGTGCAGCCGCTACGGCGTATAATCAAGGCCACTGGCAATAGATCTGTCTTTTGGTGGTCTCGGTATTATGCTGTATGAGCCGCGGCCCGTGAAGCTTGTAGCCATGGCCCGGTGGTGGCCTGTTCTATAGCGTTGCCAGACGCACGATTATGGCTGACTTTAACCTTAAATAAAATCAAAACTACTGAGGAGGCTAGAGGTCTGCAATGTGGTATGTTTGATGATTGGAGGGTGGATGATCAACATACCAATTTGCAGCCCTCTAGCCTCAGTAGTTTTTCAGATCTGAGGGTGGACAGAAAAAGTGCGGACGGACAGACAAAGCCAGCACAATAGTTTTCTTTTACAGAAAATGTATAAGTAACACAATAGAGAATTAAGTTTTTCAGTGTTTAACAGTTAGATTTTGCCTTTGTTCTTTTCGTGACAATGAGAAAACACAATCTCTCTCTCTCTCTCTCTCTCTCTCTCTCTCTCTCTCTCTCTCTCTCTCTCTCTCTCTCTCTCTCTTGAAGGTGAAAAGTGAATAAGTAATTCAATAGAGAATGAAGTTTTTCGCTGTTTAAAAGTTAGATTTTGCCTTTGTTGTTGTTTTCGTGACAAGGAGAAAAACTCTCTCTCTCTCTCTCTCTCTCTCTCTCTCTCTCTCTCTCTCTCTCTCTCTCTAGGAGCTTGCTGAATAGAATTTCAGTGTTTCGTGTTTATGGACTGCACAGGTTATCCTCGTGACACACTAATTGTTGGTGAGTTCTCTCTCTCTCTCTCTCTCTCTCTCTCTCTCTCTCTCTCTCTCTCTCTCTCTCTCTCTCTCTCTCTCTCTCCTAAGAGAGTGATGTAATTCATAGTGAATATGATAAAAAAAGAAAAATTAGAATGAAAGTTTAATATCTCCTTGTAGACATTTGGCCGTATTGGTCTCGATGTTTGATACATGGATAAATATAGAATAAATAAATAAATAAAGAGATAAATAAATATAAAATAAAGAAATATAAAAGTAAGTTAACACCAAAAGGATTTCATTATGAAAGGCAGTGTTTCATTGTAGTCTCTTCAGATATACTGATTTCTCCGGTGGGGATTAGTGCTGTCAGTGCACCTCATGCGGCGCACTGTAGGCATTACTCAAGGTTCCTTGCAGCGCCCCTTCCTTAGGCCCCCAGCTGCAACCCCTTTTGTTCCTTTGACTGTACCTCCGTTCATATTCGCTTCCACCTTACTTTTCACAACCGTCTCCTAACAGTCGTTTCATAGTGCAACTGGTTTGAGGTTTTCCTCCTGTTACACCTTTCAAACCTTCTCTACTCTTAATTTCCCTTTCAGCGCTGGATGACCTCATAGGTCCCAGTTCTTGGCCTTTGGCCTGAATTCTGTATTCTATTCTGTTCTGTTCTATGAAGAAAACTTGCTGGACAAGTAACGACTAGTCATCTTTGATTGGGAAGGGATATTAATATTAATATAGAAATATTAATGTCAAACAACGACAGATTTTGTCATCACAATGCACAGGGAGGAAAAAAAAAAAAACCTTTTCGGAGCTGTTCTTATGTGACTGTTATCGTGGCTTTTATCAGATTAGCGAAAGGGAGGTTTTTTTTGGGGAGACGTGCCATTCCTCTATTTGGGTTGGCCGGGTGCCGAGGTAGGCCCTTTTCCGACTCTTATACACACACGCGCGCGAGCGCGCAGGCACTTGCGTAATGAGCGTTGTTTGTGTTTGAGAGAGAGAGAGAGAGAGAGAGAGATAATTCTTTTCATTTGGGATAGTTGGCATGTGAGAGAGAGAGAGAGAGAGAGAGAGAGAGAGGAGAGGTGAGTGAGTCATTATGAGAGGTAGTTGTTCTGTACGTGTGAATGTGTGTTTGTGGAGAGAAAGAGAGAATTTTTCATCATGAGAGATAGTTGGCTTCTTAAGTGTGTGTGTGTGTGAGAGAGAGAGAGAGAGAGAGAGAGAGAGAGAGAGAGAGAGAGAGAGAGAGAGACTGACGTGAAGGTCCCTTTTCATTACCCAAGCGACAGTGTGAATTGGCCCCACAATGTACATTGTTTATGCCGTCTCATGGTAACAGCTTATTTTTACAAGAATCTATTTTCATTGTAGTGTGCCTTTCTGTGTTAATTTTCTACCAGACGAACCGCGCGCGTGCACACACATTTTATTATATAGAAATAAGCATGCACTCAAGCACATGGGCATGCAACGCTTTAGGTCGTGCGAGTGTTAGGTATTCATTTAATTCAGTTGAAACCAGGAAGTCAGCTTTGCTTGTCTTAGAATTGGGGCGCAGAACAATTATTCTGTTTTTGGTTACCGTGGCCTTTCCTGAGTTGGACCCGACTTAGTTTTCTGTAAAAGAAAAGTATTATAGAGATGGCTATTTATCTGTCCGTCCGCACTTTTTCTGTCCGCCCTCAGATCTTGAAAACTACTGAAGCTAGAGGGCTGCAAATTGGTATGTTGATCATCCACCCTCCAGTCATCAAACAAACCAAGTTGCAGCCCTCAAGCCTCAGTAGTTTTTATTTTATTCAAGATTTAAAGTGAGCCATAATCGTGCGTCTGGCAACGCAACAACACAAGCCACCACGGCCGGCTGAGAGTTCATAGGCCGCGACTCGTACAGCATTATACCGAGACCACCGAAAGATAGATCTATGTTTTCTGTGTCCTTGATCATACGCTGTACAGAAAACTCGACTGCGCCGAAGAAATTTCGGCGCATTTTTACTTGTGTTCTTACTGTACCTCCGTTCATATTCTCTTTCCTCCATCTATCCTAATAGTTGTTTCATAGTGCAGCTGCGAGGTTTTCCCCTCCCCTGTTACACTTTTAAAACCTTCTCGACTCTCAATTTCCCGTTTAGCGCTGAATGAGCTCATGGTTCCTATCGCTGGCGTGGTCTTTTGCCTAGATTTTGTACTCCATTCCATAAATGAATAACATCTTAGCCAGTTATAGTCAGTATCTATACATTAGCGTAAGATAATTTGTTAGAGGTGTTTTAACTGCAGTATTACGTAAGCTGTTATAATTCAGAACGTCGCAAGGTAATAATAATAATAATAATAATAATAATAATAATAATAATAATAGTAATAATATAATAATAATAATGGAGAAAGAAATCTACGGTTATGTATATGGAAATATATTTAATGATAAATCTATGCAGATAATTTCGGGAATCTGTATAGATTTATTTTTAAAAATATTTCCGTATACGCAACTGTGAATTTGTTTTTCCAGTTTTAAGACTCATGCTACTGTATTTTTCAATTCAATTCTAACAAATCGCTTTTCCTGCGCATCAATATTAGTCAGTAATTGGCCAGTGTTCATATTTCGATGGATGAAACAGCTATTTCTTACAGTAGAAATTCATTATTGTAAAGCATTACAGCAGGTTACTGAAAACTCTGTATAAAATCCATTCACAAAATGCTGCCATTTCATTCAGCAAAACTCGTCTCAAAGAGAGGTCTTCTTCCTTCGAATAATAATAATAATAATAATAATATCATCATCATCATCATCAATGAGTGATACTCATTGATGTGGCAGTACCATGGGATACCAGAGTAGATGAGAAAGAAAGAGAAAAAACCAAGTATCAAGACCTGAAAATCGAAATAAGAAGGATATGAGATATGCCAATGGAAATTGTACCCACCATCATAGGAACGCTAGGCACGATCCCAAGATCCCTGAAGAGGAATCTGGAAAAACTAGGTGCCGAAGTAGCTCCAGGACTCATGCAGAGGAGTGTGCTACTAGAAAAAGCGCACATAGTGAGAAAAGTGATGGACTCCTAAGGAGGCAGGATGCGACCCGGAACCCCCCAACACTATAAATACCACCCAGTCGAATAGGATGACTGTGATAGACAATAATAATAATAATAATAATACACAATCCATATGTAAGGCTTAATGACATTCTAGAGCTAAACTGTGAAGAGTGCACGAGGCTGAAACGATGAATATTCAGCATTCTCTGTTTATTTTTTTCTTTTTTTTTTCTCTAGACGGTTGTAATTCCCACCGCTCCGAGCCTCATGCGGGCCGCTTATCTCATACATAAATACATGACACTGTCGCGATG
>NC_089753.1:27566412-27611412 GCF_040412425.1 Macrobrachium rosenbergii | reverse complement strand
CTCTCTCTCTCTCTCTCTCTCTCTCTCTCTCTCTCTCTCTCTCTCAGTGTGTGTGTGTATGTGTTCTTGAATACTAAATCATCTGTTTATGTCAAAGTTTTAATTTTCTCTCTCTCTCTCTCTCTCTCTCTCTCTCTGTTTTTGGTGAAAAAAAAATGTCAAAAAAAATTTTCGTAAAAAAAAATTAATAAATTCGGTCCTGGCCTACAAAAAGTAATTTATAAGTTAATATTATTCGGAAGATGACGCCTATCCACATGGAACAGGAAGCCCACCAAAGGGGGCCACTGACCTGAAGAAATTCAAGATTCCGAAGAATATTATAGTGTTTATTTGAAAAAAGTAACAGAAGGTAACAGGATATATAGAAGGAAGAGATATAAGTTATTAGAAAAGGAAAAATAAATTTAAAAAATTAATGAGTAAATAGATAAAAATGTAATTCAGTTATTAAAATACAGGGAGAATAGCTTTAGGGCAGTAATGCATGGTACCTTCGCTTGAAATAGGGATATCAGTTATTGGAAAAGAAAAAAATGAATGAACAAATTGATAAATCGATAAAAATGTAATTTAATTATTAAAATACAAGGAGAATTACTTTAGGGTAGTAAAGCGTTGCATTTTCGTTCGAACTTTTTTGAGGTTCATATTTTAAGACGTGCTCAGCAAGGAGACTGTGGAACAAAGGACCTCGGGAAGTTGCCCATCCCATCGGCGTTTCTTCCAGAAAAGTGATTCGTATGGATGATATTGAAATTAAAAATAAAACATATTAACATTTTGCGCTTTGCCGAGCAAAAGACGAAAAAATACCAGTGTTTGTGAATTCGAGCTGATTGACAATTCCGGCTGGTGTTTACCAGCTGAGAAGGGATGTCAGGTGTTGAGTCTCTCTCTCTCTCTCTCTCTCTCTCTCTCTCTCTCTCTCTCTCTCTCTCTCTCTCTCTCTCTGGTTACTTTTGTTTTTCTCAGAGGCCTTGAATAAATCAGTATTTTTCGATACTCGCGTGATCTTCCGCTTTGATGCTTGAATTGGAAAAATGGGTCGTGGGTTCAAAGGTGTTGTAATTATTATTGTTGTTGTTGTTGTTGTTGTTATTATTATTGCTTTTGTGCGTAGGTTTATGTAGTTGCTTTGATGTTGTTTATTCTCTCTCAATCTCTCTCTAATTTTTATTTTATATAATGTATACATATTCCCCTCCCATAGCTCTCTCTCTCTCTCTCTCTCTCTCTCTCTCTCTCTGGAAAAGGTGGCGTTTTAATTATTATTATTATTATTATTATTATTATTACAGCATTCCTCATTTTCATTACATACATTTATATATATATTTATAAATATGTATATGTATGTGTGTACATGTATGTACCCATGGCATGGGCAGCCTCGGGTATGCGTATGTGTGTACGTGCCCTCACCCACGCCCCCCCCCTTTTTTTTCCCCTCTCTCATCTCTCGGGCTTTGCGTCAGAGCCGGTTTTATTTTATTTCCGAGCGTCGATGTCTGCGACGTCGGGGGAGGGGGAGGGGGGGGGCAGCTGTTGTTTACAGAGGTTGTTTACGCGATAAGAGTGGCAGAAATGATGCGGGTTTTGGCGCGTATCTGCAGGAGGAGGAGGAAGAGGAGGAGGAGAGGAGGAGGAGGAGGAGGAAAGGGGAGGAAGAGGAGGAGGAAGATTAAGGGAGGAGGATTAAGAGGAGGAGGAGGAGGAGGAGGAGGAGGAGGAGGAGGATTAAGGGGAAGAAGAGGAGGAGGAGGAAGAGGAAGAAGAAGAAGAAGAGGAGGAGGAGGAAGAAGAGGAAGAAGAGGAGGAGGAGGAGGAAGATGAGGAGAAGGAGGAGGTTGAGGAAGGGGAGGAGGAGGAGGATCAAGAGGAAGAAGAGGAGGAGGATTAAGAGGAGGAGGAGGAGGTTGAGAAAGGGGAGTAGGATGAAGAGGCGGGTGAAGGGGAAGAGGAACAGGAAGAAAAAGAGGAGGAGAAGGAGTGGAGGAGGAGGAGGAGGAGGAAGAGGATTAAGAGGAAGAACAGGATGAGGTTGAGGAAGGGAAGGAGGAGGAGGAGGATAAAGAGGGGAGAAGGCAGAAGAGGAACAGGAAGAAAAAGAGGAGGAGGAGGTGTAGGTGTAGGAGGAAGAAGGGGAGGGGAAGTAGGAGGAATAATAATAATAATAATAATAATAGTAAAGAAAATGGTATTTATTTGTACTATTATTGCTCCATCTTCGTTGTTGGGATTCATCTGGCCGTTTCTTCATTATTTGAGCAGTCTGACTGGCAGTGGGTCACAATGAGACACGTTAATACTCCTAATTCTTGTTGCGTCTGGTCCGTATTTGTAAAATTAATTCGTGTTTTATGATGAAATGTAAGCCTTTTTTGACCTTGACCTATTATTATTATTATTATTATTATTATTTTAGGTGCCCTATTTTGCATTCTCGTGTGACCTATTTTGCATTTCCCCCTTGACCTTTTATTATCTTGATGACCTATTTTGCTTTCTCGTGTGACCTATTTTGCATTTCCCCCTGACCTCTTATTACCTTGATGACCTATTTTGCTTTTCTCGTGTGACCTATTTTGCATTTCCCCCCTGACCTCTTATTATCTTGATGACCTATTTTGCTTTCTCGTGTGACCTATTTTGCATTTCCCCTGACCTTTTATTATCTTGATGACCTATTTTGCTTGATGTTTCGTATTTATAAAAGTGATTGACGGATTATGACAGGATGTAACGGACTTTATATATCATTGACTGATTATCATCTACATGACCTATTTTGCTTGTCTGTGTCATTTTTCCCTTGACCTATTATTATCTCGATGACCCAGTTTGCTTGTCTCTTCGTGGAACATTTAATGTATAAAAAAAACAGTATTTTACTTCCGTATTTTCCTTTTGGTATTTAAATAGTTTTAATTCTTTTTTTGTGTTATTGCTTGACGATACACTGCCCATATAGCCACTTTCCGTAAGATGTTTCCTCATGTATTTTTTACGACTGTATACGTGGGTTTGTTCTGTATATGTAATATATATACAGTATGTATATATGTATATGTATAATTTATAAATATATATATGTATATATATAATATATATATAAATATATATATATATATACATATGTATGTATATATGATTGTATGTTATATATATATATATATATATATATATATATATATATATATATATATATATATATATATATATATATAAAATAATAAATGCGTAGAAAATAGTACAGGATCAGTAGAAGATTCAAAATCTAGGTCATACCCATTTGCTAACTTTGGAACCTCACTTGAATGGATAGGGACCAAAGTTTGAATAATTATGTACATAAATTATACTACTGTTGGCCTCCTCCATTTTTTATTTATTTATTTTTTTATCCTTCCCGGCGGTATAATGGTATAAACTTGCTAGCTTGGGAAAAACACGTTCGTTAGTTCAAGGCCGTCTCGGGTGAAAATAAATGCTCCGTGTTTCCCTAAGGGGGCCGGGGGGCGTTTGTGCTAGCTGGTGGGGGGGTCAGAAACAAACGCCCCCCTTCCCCCAAGCCCCCTCCCCACACACACACACACACACAAAGTTTTCACTATTACAGTTATGACGAGATATATTCATGTTTGATGCACTAAATTATTATTATTATTATTATTATTATTATTATTATTATTATTATTATTATTATTATTATTATTAACAATGCTCTTAGTAGCATGAGTCTTAAATGGAGAAACAAATCCGCAGTTACGTATTGGTTACATATATTTAAAAATATATCTCTTCAGAGAGCTTTCGGGAATTCCCCAGGATGAAAACGGGAATCGGAACAGATTCCCGAAAGCTCTCTCTGCAGATTTATTTTTTTTATATATATGTACCCGTACATAAATGTAGAATTGTTATTATTATTATTATTATTATTATTATTATTATTATTATTATTATTATTATTATTATTATTATTATTATTATTATTATTATTATTGTGTCGTTGGGATCTCACCTCATTAGTGCTTCCTCCCTCCACCAGGAATCTGTCATCCCATTTATTCTTAATCAAAACATTTGAAGTCATTTTAAGCTCAGACCTATACCCGGTAGCATTTTCCCGAGATGTAACCGAGTACCGAGACCTTTCCCTGAAAAAAGCGGGACGCCATATCTTAAAAACCAACCGCAGAATTTTCTTGAAAATAATCTCATTACATTTCCCACACCCAAATTACAGGGAGGCTTTCTTCTAACCTAACGCGACCTAACCTAACCTAACCTAACCTAGGGGTATGCCAAAAAAAAAAAAAAAAAAAACGCGACCTAACCTAACCTAGGGGCATGGCAAAACTCCGGGGCTGGTGCAATACTAGGATACATCTCAGGAATTCGCTTCCCGTTAGACACACTCATATTCTTAGAAACGTGACAGTTCTGTCACGTGTCTCCAGCGAGAGAGGGAGTGATGCATTAGCCCACATACAAGCCCTCTCTGGTGGTGTGACTGTGCTCTTAAGAATATTAATATATACTTGTATATATTAATATTCTAGGGAATATTTGATGTTCTTGTGGTCGTGACGATACTGCGGTGTCAGCGATGATGGAACGCGGTTAGAAGATTCAGGCCTCACGTTTTTTTTATTGCACGTCATTTGAGTGAATTGAAATGAATCAGGTAGCTTTATATATTAGAATAGGTTTTTATACAAGTAAGTGGTCTTTGTGTGCTACGGTTGTGTTTGTTTATTTAGTATTTGGTGATAATGTACATTTATTTGCATATTTCTTGCTATTTGGAGAGTTGGTTGAAATATGTCCTGTATATATTATTATGTATATATAAAATCTCAAAAACAATATTAGCTTCCAAGGAGGTCTTAGTTTACACACACACACACACACACACTTAAGACCTCCTTGGTAGCTAATATTGTTTTTTTATTCTATTTTTATATATTAATTTTGATTTGAAAGATCTCAAACTCCTCATGTTTGGCTGTTTATGAGAATTCAGTCTTCATTTCTGTTTCTCTAAAACATTCAACTTATTTTTGCTGAATCATAGTTGGCTGAACTCTCTCTCTCTCTCTCTCTCTCTCTCTCTCTCTCTCTGAAGGGAAGAAGCGATCTGTGTGTGAATGACCTTTGAGGTTATATCACGAGTTTAGCTTGAAAAACCTCTCTCTCTCTCTCTCTCTCTCTCTCTCTGGCGATATACTTTGTCATATGTTGCATCTTATCAACCAAGGTCGCGTCACGGGTGATATAGTGATGTGGCTTTTAGCCAGATTGTCATAAAAGCACTCTCTCTCTCTCTCTCTCTCTCTCTCTCTCTCTCTCTCTCTCTCTCTCTCTCTCTCTCTCTCTCTCTCTTTTTTATCGTCTCCATCTGTCACTTAACTCTCCTTCCACTCTAATCTCTCTCTCTCTCTCTCTCTCTCTCTCTCTCTCTCTCTCTCTCTGTTAGTCGAGTGTGGATTCGAGTTAAATGTATTTGTATATGGCTTGCTGCCAGTATAGTTTATGGGCGTGGTGTCATTTTTTTATTAATGGTTAGTTTTCAGTAAAATGGTTATCCTTTGGGTCCTCTAGGTAAGACGCCTGAAGAGCGCCCCTCTGGGGAACTGGGGACCCTAGGCTTCTACCGGAGCCTCCAGTATCCCCTCCGGAGTTTCCGAAAGTTCCTGGAGGAGTACCTCCAGTAATTATTTAGGTATGGCTTAGTAATGGAGAAAGGCTCATGACTCCGGATCCTGTTTCCTGAGATTCCTTGAAGACTGGTTCCATGTCGCCGGTAGTTTCACAGCTTCGTAGAAACCCAGGCCGAAATTGGAGCTAGGTCAAAGTCCATGGAGTTAAAGAGGTCCGGGTTGGCTTCAGAAAGGATTTTTAAATGAATTCACTCAACGAAGTACTGTTTGAACTGTGCCGTGCTTATTTCGCTGTCAGAGTAAATTAGATTTGACTATTTGGAGCAGTTCTCCCGGGATTCCGGAAGGAGCCTTGGCCCCCATAGTCCGGCTGAGAAAGTTCCTCTTCCAGTGCTTCCTAGGCAGTTCTCCGAGGATTCTGGAGGCAGATTTAGCCCATGAATCCGTTAGAGGGGGAGCCATTCCTAACTCATCCCTGGTAGTTCTCCGAGGATACCGGAGGGAGCCTTGTCCCCTTAGTCCGGCATAGGAACCTCCTCTTCTAATGCTTCCAAGGCAGTTTTCTGAGGATTCCGGAGGGAACCTTGTCCCCTTAATCCGGCAGAGGAACCTCCTCTTCTAATGCTTCTTAGGCAGTTCTCCAAGGATTCCAGAGGGAGCCTTGGCCCCGAAGTCCGGCGGAGAGCCTTGGTCCCATAGTTCGGCAGAGGAACCTCCTCCTCTAATGCTTCCAAGGCAGTTCTACGAGGACTCGGGAGGGAACCTTGGCTCCTTAGTCCGGCAGAGCACCCCTCCCCTCTTCTAATGCTTCCCAGGTGGTTCTTGGAGGATTCCGGAGGGAACCTTGGCCCCATAGACCGGCAGAGGAACCCCTTCTTCTAGTGCTGCCAAGACAGTTCTCCGAGGATTCAGGAGGGAGCCTTGGCCCCATAGTTCGGCAGAGGAACCCCCTCTTGTAATGCTTCCAAGGCAGTTCTCCGAGGATTTCGGAGGCAGCCCAGGCCTCTTGAGTCCAGGTGTAACTGGAGGACCCTCTTCCTGAGGTGACTGCAGAATCCAGGGGGTTATATAATCTCGTTTTTTTTAGGAAAGCGGAGATGCTCGCTTATTTCATTGTAATCAGAAGTGATTAATATAATAACTGGCGTTGTTGTAGCGTTCATTGTGATAGTACCTGATTTTTATTGTACAAATGCGCCAAAGTGCCTGACCTTTATCATGTAAATGCGCCAGATTACCTGATTTTGATCATATAAATATTTCAAAGTACCTGATTTTTATCATGTAAATGCGCCCACCAAAGTATCATTTTTTTACCATATAAATGCGCGAAGTACCTGATTTTTATCATGTAAATGAGCCACAGTACCTGATTTTATCATATAAATGCGCCAGAGTACCTGATTTCGATCATATATATGCGCCAAAGCACCCGATTTTTATCATGTAAATGGCCCAAGTACCTGATTTTTATCATTTAAATGGGCCAAAATACCTGATTTTTATCGTATAAATGAGCCAAAGTACCTGTTTTTTTTTATCAATAAATGCACTCATCAAAGTACTTAATTTTCATCATGTAAATGCGTCAAGCGTAAAAATATATAATCTCGTCAAGTACCTGATTTTGATCATGTAAATGCACCAAACTACCTGATTTTGATCATGTAAATGCACTTACCAGAGTACCTGACTTTCGTCATGTAAATGGGCCAAGCGTAAAAATATACAATCCTCTCGTAAAGTACCTGATTTTTATCAAGAAACATAAAATACGTAGTCTTCTCCCACCGGACTTACGTAATGGGGATGAGCTTGCCGAGAGAGAGAGAGAGAGAGAGAGAGAGAGAGAAATTCCGAGTCACGCTATCCTTATACAGCAGTGGTTCTCAACCTTGGGGGGGCGTCAGCAATTTCCAAGGGGGCGCAAGCCCCAGGGGAAAAATGAAAATTTCTCTGTTTATATTCGTTATTCTCTTAACAAGAGTCGCTAAGAAGCAGTGTCAGGTATCTCACTAATTCATTCCCAAAAGAATAAAAACACCCTTTCTTTCTCTCTCTCTTTATTTATTTATTTTTTCATTTTCTTTTAAATCTGGGAGGGAATTTTACTCATAGATGCGGGTGCGGAGGTGGGCGTGGAGGGAAGGACCAACCCATAGAGGGGACGTGGTAATAAAATGGTAAAGAATTAAGAATGTTATACAGTATACCTGAGCTGCTATGTGTGGTAAGAGAGAGAGAGAGAGAGAGAGAGAGAGAGAGAGAGAGAGAGAGAGAGAGAGAGAGAGAAATGATTGCTGAGAATACATCATTCATTGTAATTCATGTTAAGAATGGATGATTTAGGCATTGTAATTACTGTTGAGAATAGATGATTTAGGCATTGTAATGAATGTTAAGAATGGGTAATTTAGCCATTGCAGTGTTAAGATTAAGAATAGATGATTTGGGCGTTGTAATGAAGGTTAAGAATAGGTAATTCATGATATTTAATGTTAAGAACGGGTAATTTAGCCATTGTATTTAGGGTTAAGAATAGATGATTTGGCATTGTAATGAAGGGTAAGAATAGATAATTCATTGTAATTAATGTTAAGAACGGATAATTTAGCCATTGTAATTAAGGTTAAGAATAGATGATTTAGGCATCGTAATTAAAGGCAAGAATAGATAATTCATTGTAATTAATGTTAAGAATAGATGATTTAGGCATTGTAATTAAGGTTAAGAATAGATGATTTAGGCATCGTAATTAAGGCTAAGAATAGATGATTTAGGCATTGTAATTAAGGTTAAAAATAGATAATTCAATTTATTTAAATAATGTTAAGAATATGTAACTTAGTCATTGTAAATAATAAGAATAAACAATTGAGTCATAATGTTAAAATTGGGTAATTTAGACCTTGTAATTAATGTAAGAAATAGATACATTGGTCAATGTAATTACGGTCGGTAGATAATTTAATAGATAATTTATTCACCGTAATTAATGTTAATAGAAATAATAAGAATAGACAATGTAGTCATAATGTTAAGAATAGATAAGGCATTATAATTAATGTTAAATTAGATAATTTAGTTGTAATTAATGTGTAGGATATGTAATTTAGTCATTGTAATTGATGCTAATAATATATAATGTAATATTTGTAACAAAATATTAAAACAGTTAATTTAAAATAGATCATTACCTAATTGTAGATAAGTTTAAGATTAGATAATTTATTCATTGTAATTACTGTTAAGAATAGGTGATTGAGGCATTGTAATTAATTCATGTAATTAATATTAAAAATAGGTAATTCGTTGTAATTAATGCTAAGACTAGAAAAATTAGGCGTTGTCATGCATGTGTTAAGAATAGAGAGTTTAGTCATTGTAATTAGTGTTTAAAACAGATAATTCATTATAATTTTATTTTTAAGAATAGATATTTTGGTCATTGTTGATTTAAAAAATACTTGTATTTTGAATTAAAAACAGTTAATTTAAAAGAGAGAGAGAGAATTGAGAGAGAGAGAGAGAATAGAGAACCTGGAATGAATTGTAATTACTGAACTGAATAGGTGATTGAGGCATTGTAATTAATTCATGAGAGAGAGAGAGAGAGAGAGAGAATTCGAGAGAGAGAGATGAGAGAGACTAGAAAATTAGAATTAATGTCAGCACAAGAATAGAACTTTAGTCATTGTAAGAGTGTTTAAAAGAGATAATTCATATAATTTTAGAGAGAGAGAATAGATATTTTGGTCAGAGTTGAGAGAAAGATGACTTATGGAATATCAGCACTATCGAACTGTAACTGGTATTTTGATGAGAGAGAGAGAGAGAGAGAGAGAGAGAGAGAGAGAGAGAGAGAGAGAGAGAGAGAGCCATGGAATATCAGCACTATCGAACTGTAACTGGTACGGAGAGAGAGAGAGAGAGAGAGAGAGAGAGAGAGAGAGAGAGAGAACCCTGGAATTAATGTCAGCACAATCGAACTGCAACTGGTACAGAGAGAGAGAGAGAGAGAGAGAGAGAGAGAGAGAGAGAGAGAGAGAGAGAGAGAGAGAGAGCGTGCCATAAAGTCATGCAATATAAATTTATGTGCATCTATCTTCGGAACACGATACCGAACGCGGTTCTCTCTCTCTCTCTCTCTCTCTCTCTCTCTCTCTCTCTCTCTCATCCACCGGCTTCGTACCTGTGCCAAGCCGGCAATGTCTATCGGTAAGTGCAGATAAGGCGATGACTTGTTTGGTACATGGAATGGGGAAAGTAGGGGGTGTGGACGGTGTTAGAATGGTGGGGGCTGTTAAATCTGAACACCTGCCGATAAGACTAATTGCTTTGTCTCACATGTAAACTTCGCACCCTGAGTGAAGTTTTGAAGTTTTTTTTTTTTTTTTTTTAGATGTTGAAGCAACTTCGTCATATCTTTCCTTGCACCGAATTGAGTTTCATCTTTTTAAAATCATGTTTATTTAGGGTTTTGTATTGCAGTTTGTATATACGTTAAGATAACTTCTATTTTTGTTTATATGTATGTCATATACACTATATATATATATATATATATATATATATATATATATATATATATATATATATATATATATATATATATATATATATATATATATATATATATATATATATATATATATATATATATATATATAAACTATATATATATATATATATATATATATATATAAGGAAATTCTATGAGAGGCATTTTAATACTTAACTGAAACTCTCACGTATCGTGTAGGTTAATTCCGTTGAGGCGATTTTAATGTTAAAATAACAGTTATATATATATTTTTTTAATTTGCGAAAATAATTCTCGCGTTTTGCTGGGCTCTGACTGAAGAGTCCCCGTCGGGGGTTATATTGCTGTCAGTGCGCCTCGCGTGGTGCGCTGTAGGCATTACTACCTTTTACTGTACCTCCTGTCATGTTATCTTTCTCCCATCTTGCTATCCACCCTCTCCGAACAATTATTTCTAGTGCAACTGCTTTGAGGTTTTCCTCCTGTTACGCCTTTCAAACAACCTACTCTCAATTTACTTTCCAGCGCTGAATGACCTCATAGGTCCCAGTGCTTGGCCTTTGGCCTAAACTCGACAGTATATTCCATTCCATTCTATATTCCGAAGGAAGAGTTGACGCCCATTGTGATGGAATGAGTATAATGGAATAAGGAAAAATCCTCACAATGTTTTTTTCGTTATATAATTTTTACTGTCAAAGTTAAAAAAAAAATATTTTCCTGTTTTTCGAATTTTCTGTAAAACTTTCATCAAGAATGTTTTTCCTTCGTAACCAGCCTTTTAGGTTATGGGTTATACATACACAAATGCATACTGTATACGTTAAGAATGGTTTTTAGAGTACAAAGTTGTTAAAAAAGGAACTGAATCTCTCTCTCTCTCTCTCTCTCTCTCTCTCTCTCTCTCTCTCTCTCTCTCTCTCTCTCTCTCTCTCTCTCTCTCTGTGGGGAATATTACTTCGTACTGTAGTCCCATCTTCTTCTTTTTGCCCGTGTAAGCGATAAAAATGATTTTGACATTTTATAGTGCACTTCTGGAAAACATTTCTGCCTGCATAAATGATTTTTATTCCCCCCGCCCTGACATTCCCGAGCCTCTTGCAGTAGCAAATTTTAACTGCCAAAGACCCATTTCTTTGTTAAGTAACCTTCTGGACTCTCTCTCTCTCTCTCTCTCTCTCTGGGGAATATTACTTCGTGCTGCGTTTTGTTTTCTCTTTCTCTTTTTCTCATCTCTCTTGTGTGAACGCTTACATTCATGCAAGCACGTGCTCTCTCTCTCTCTCTCTCTCTCTCTCTCTGAGGCTCTCTCTCTCTAAATCTCTCTCTCTCTCTCTCTCTCTCATTGAGGCTGAAATAAATAAATTATATATATATATATATATATATATATATATATATATATATATATATGTATGTATTCTCTCTCTCTCTCTCTCTCTCTCTCTCTCTCTCTCTCTCTCTCTCTCTCTCTCTCTCTCTCTCTCTCTCTCTCTATATATATATATATATATATATATATATATATATATATATATATATATATATATATATATAATTTTTTCGATAATCCCAGTGTATTGGTTGAAGTACATAACCTTTGGAGCGATAGTGCTTGAATGTCTTACAGATTACTGTTGTATTGAAATGTTGGTTTATATATATTCTTTTTGTTTTATCCACAGTTTTCAAATCGAGAAATTTCCCTCTCTGTTCCAACATTGTTATATTCTTTTTGTGCCTATTTCAAACACTTGTATTTCTAACCGGTACTTCTTTATTGAAAATATATTATTTTAGAATACGCAATAACTCTAGGGATTTAGTTTGCCACGTTTCACATACTTTTTGTGTGTGTGTGTGTGTGTGTGTGTGAGAGAGAGAGAGAGAGAGAGAGAGAGAGAGAGAGAGAGAGAGAGAGGCCATATTTTGATTTTGGAAACCACAGTTGAGGCTGTTATATTCAGTCTTTAGCCAGTGCATAGGTTTGTTCCTTATGCTACAACTACTACTCCTACTACTGCTTCTGCTACTACTAATACTACTACAGTAATAATAATAATAATAATAATAATAATAATAATAATAATAATAATAACGCCACTATTAGAAACTCAGCTTTACACATTTGAACTGAGAAGTTCCTAAGTTCATTTAGAAGCAGTCTCCTTCGGTCAAGTCCACCAGTCATGTTTTGTATTCTCTCTCTCTCTCTCTCTCTCTCTCTCTCTCTCTCTCTCTCTCTCTCTCTCGCCATTGATTGTGAGTTGCACTGCAGTAAGTCGGCAATGTCACTCGTTGTATTCAGCTCCCCAAGGGAACGTTGGTCCTTCCGTACTTAAGGAGATTAACGCATTTATTTGATGAAAGAGAGTTGGTCAGATTACAATGGAGTGTTCCCCTTTCGGTGAATTTAAAGAATTTTTTTTCTTTCTTTTTCGAGGCATCCGGGCTTACTATAGTTGGTGGGTTTTGACAGGCCGTGTATGTCATTTCATAAGTTGTGTTTTGGTAAGCGTTTCACATTCACAATTCTGCCCTAAAATGGGAAACTGCAGTATCTTCAAAATTTTCGAAATTGAGATGTGCCATCTATTGGGCTCTTGAAGCAGTAATACACAAGTTACTGCAGTTTCAGAATGACTCTTCAATGCTTTCCACGAGTAATTAGGGTGTCCCATTTGCAGTATCTGTAAAATCAGTAGTAAGGCAAGAGAAAATTGCAGTATCTGCAAAATTTTCGAAATTTGAGATGTGCCACCTACTGGGATCAGAAACACTAATACACAAGTTACTGCAGTTTCAGAATGATTCCTCAATGCTTTCCACTAGTATCGAGACTGTCCCATTTGCAGTATCTGCAAAATCAGTAGTAAGGCAAGGGAAAACTGCAGTATTTATAATTTTTCTCAGTTTTCTATTTTTGCAGATACTGCAGTCTCCCAATTTAGGGCAGAGTTGGTCAGTGTGACTTGAGAAACCATTAGTATGTGTGTCGAATATCTGACACTGTTTCTTATCTTGTTTATTTGTCTACTAAGTATTGTAAAAATCCAGTATAAATATGTGAAGGGAATTTATACGAATTGATATCTGAATTATTATAATTTACCTGGTCCGCTGGTATAGTGGTTAGTGTTGTGACACGCCACTCAGATGTCTTGGCGGGTTCGCGTCTCCCCCAGGGCGGTGAATAAAAATCACTGGGTTCTGTATCGTTTGATCAGTGACTGCTGCAGTGTTAGGGGTCTGCTGCGGTGGGAGGTTGAAACCAACATATTTTGTGGAAGCTTGAATTTCAGGTCAGTGGCTCCTTTGGTGTGCTTGTTCCATGTGAATAGGTTTCATCTGATTATTATTATCATTATTATTATTATTATTATTATTATTATTATTATTATTATTATTAACGTGGAAGAGAAGCGGGCCTTAAAAAAAATTGAGAAGACTCAATGTAAGATTAAATCGCACGTATTATTATTATTATTATTATTATTATTATTATTATTATTATTATTATTATTATTATTATTATTATTATTCAGGAGATGAAAGGAAATCAGTCTATTTTAATAAGATTTATCTAAATCAGAGGTTGATTTTATATTTAGCCATTTCGCATCAGCTGCGAATGTTGACAAATCACGACCCCTTTCGGACAGAGCAGAAACTCGTTCGTGAAATTGCTGACACCCCCAGGTTGAGAACCACTGTTTTTCATTCATCGGGGTTAACCAAGAACAGGTTTTATTTTTGGGGGCCCCTTGGGAAAACGCCATGGATATTTAAATCAGTTCAATCTTGCGTCATGTATACATTTAGATTCTCGTCGAGGAAGACAGACTCTACACGTAAAGGTATTCTTTTAGTTCACATCGATAAAGTTAGAATTTTTATACAAAGAGGCTTTCTCTTCATTCACGTCGATCAAGTTAGAATTTTTGTACAGAAGGCATTCTTTGCGCCGAAGTTCTATTTTTGTTTTGGGCGAATTCTTTCACCGAGAATCGGTGTTGAATAGCGTGTGGGTTCCATGTCTCTTGTGTGCTGTTTCATGAAATATAGAATGGCATTGATTCGTTAGGTATAATGCGGTCCAAAGATATTGTTGGAAGCGAGGGGGAGAACTCACGTAAGCTGAACAACACATATATACACACACACACACATATATATATATATATATATATATATATATATATATATATATATATATATATATATGTATGTATGTATGTATGTATGTATTTTATTTATATATTTATTTATTTATTTATTTGTTTATTTACTTATTTATTTATTACTTATGCTACCCCACGTGCGGTGCACTGTGAGCATTGTAATTAAGGTACCCTGCGAGGTCCTTTCGGCTCCCTAGCTTCAACCCCCTTTCATTCCTTTTACTGTGTCTCCATTCATATTCTTTCTTCCATCTTGCTTTCCTCAACCCTCTTCTGACAGTCGTTTCATAGTGCAACTGTGAGGTTTTCCTCTTGTTACACCTTAAGACCTTCTTATTCTCAGTTTTCCTTTCCAGCGCTGAATGACATCATAGGTCCCAGCGCTTGGCGTTCGGCCTAAATTGTATATTTCATTCTATTATTTCATTCTATTTACGTCAGGTATTTGCATCTATGGTATTTGTGCCCCAGTGTTTTGAAGTTGTTAAATATCGCAAAAGCATAGGAAATGTTTTTATTAAGATTTTCGTTAAGAAATAGGTTCATTAACTCATTCATTCATGCATCTGGAATAGTGGAGTTTTTTGTACATCCCGCTTATTAATTCTGTTATCAGAAAAGTATCGTACGTGCTTGTCCGTTCATTATGTTTGTTCATTCATTTGCTAATTTACTCGTTCATTCATTCATTTGTGTGATAGGAAAGGCATGAAACACATTCATTTTTTATTCGTGTGTTTGGAATTGTAATTGTTATACACCACTTTTTTTTTATATCAATTATGTATCAAACATGCTCATTCATTCATTATGTTCATTCATTCATTCACTTACTCATTCATTCGTTCACTTATTCACTCATTCATTCACTCGTACATTCATTCATTAATCCATCCATTCACTTACTCATTCATTCATCCTCTCACTCATTTCACTCATTAATCCATTCACTCATTCATTCACTCATTCGTTCATTCATTCATTCCTTCCTTTCATTCACTCGTTCACTCACTGCCATTCATTCATTCATTCATTCATTCATTCATTCATTCATTCATTCATTCACACTCACTCACTCACTCGTTCATTCATTCACTCACTGAATCATTCATTCCTTTCATCCACTCACTCACTGAATCATTCATTCCTTTCATCCACTCATTCATTCGTTCATGCATTCACTCACTCACTCATTCATTCATTCCTTTCATCCACTCACTCACTCCCTCACTTACTAACTAATTCATTCATTCATATAATAGTAAACCCTTTTTTTACAAAGTATCCTCCTGTGTGGGCGTAGACTAACACTGACGGTGACGCGGCCGCCCCTCCTCCTCCCTCCCTCCCTCCCGTGTCCTAATGACAGTCCCCTTTTAAAGGTCGAAGCCCAAACGGCCCTCGGATAAAGCGGCCGGTTTGTGATTAATGTCCGGTTTTAATCACGGCCCTAATTGGCCCCTGCGAGGAACACTCGCCCGGGATTCGAATACTGTCAAGGTCGAGTCGATGGTCTTCTGTTCGTTGTGGCGCCAGTTTTAATAGACAGAAATCTATCAGTCAAGTGCTCCGTAGTGTAGTGGTTTGTTAATTGAGTGTAACCACTTCATCTTACTGTACGTCCGTTCATATTCTCTTTCTAAAAATTGTTGCATAGTGTAACTTTGCCTTTCAGCGCTGAATTCTATACGCTATTCTATTCTTGATGAGAGAGAGAGAGAGAGAGAGAGAGAGAGAGAGAGAGAGAGAGAGAGAGAGAGAGAGAGTGCGCGCGGTAAAAAGAGAATAATATTAGATTTTATCTTCTTAATCGTGGTTATATAATATATTTCCTGAGTTGTTGGTATTATTATTATTATTATTATTATTATTATTATTATTATTATTATTATTATTATTACATTATTTTTTTTTCTTCGGAAAGCGAAGATCTTTCGCATCCATTAATCTAAATTATTATTATTATTATTATTAATTTTTTTTGCCTCGGAAAACAACGATCTTTCCCATCCATTAATCTAAATTAAGTGTTATTATTATTATTATTAGTATTATTATTATTATTATTAAATTATTATTATTGTTGTTGTTGTTGTTGTTGTATTTTTTTGCTTCGGAAAACGAATATCTTTCCCATCCATTAATCTAAATTATTATTATTATTATTATTATTATTATTATTATTATTATTATTATTATTATTATTATTATTATTATTAATTTTTTTGCCTCGGAAAACTACGATCTTTCCCATCCATTAATCTAAATTAAGTTTCCGAACCCAAAATCTCCTTCGCCTTTTTTTTTTTTTTTAAGAGGAATTTGGAGAAGGTACTCCCTCCCTCCCCACCCCCTCACTTCCCTCTCTCCCCTCCTCCTCCCCATTTCATATCTTAATGAATTAGGAAGCTTCCAAGATTTACCTCCTCGAGGGAAAGAAGAAGAAGAAGAAGAAGAAGAAGAAGAAGAAGAAGAAGAAGAAAAGGAGCACGGAAAATAGGAGGAGGAGGAGGAGGGAGTAGTGGAGGAAGAGGAGAAAAAAGAAGAGGAGGAATAATAATAATAATAATAATAATAATAATAATAATAATAATATATTTACTATAAAATTGTGGATTTTTATTACATAATAATAATAATAATAGTAATAATAATAATAATAATAATAATAATAAAGAAGCTTGTTTCCTGGAACCTGGAGCCTGTAGAGATGGTGATGTACCAGTGTACCATATGTACCATTTACTTGACTGTCATCATCCACAATCCGTTGTGGTGTCACGCAGAGTGGTTTAGGAGATGTCCCGTTCTAATTAAATTAATGCCACAGGACATTTTTCCTTTTTCCGGGTTTTGTTGTGGGAGTTGATATACGCGAGTTCATAGTGATTGGTGTCTCTTTGATGATTCATGCTCCTATCCCTTAATTATCTTAATTAGGTCACGCTCCTTACTCCTTAATTATCTGAATTCAGTCATGCTCCTTTCTCCTTAATTATCTTGATTAGGTCATTCTTCTTTCCTTTAATTATATTAAGTAGGTCATGCTCCTTACTCCTTAATTATCTTAAATAGGACATGCTCCTTACTCCTTAATTATCTTGATTAGGTCATGCTCCTTTTCTCTTAATTATATTAAATAGGTCTTGCTTCTTTCCCTTACTTATCTGAATTAGGTCATGCTCATTTTCCCTTATTTATATTAAATAGGTCATGCTTCTTTCCCTTAATTATCTTAATTAGGTCATACTCCTTTCTCCTTAATTATTTCATTCTCCTTTCCCTTAATTATCGTAATTAGGTCATGCTCCTTTCTCCTTAATTAATTATTTTATGCTCCGTTCTCCTTAATTATCTTAATTCAGTCGCTTTCCTTACTCCTTAATTATCTTTATTAGGTCATGCTTCTTTCCCTTAATTATCTTAAATAGGTCATGCTCCATTCCCTTAGTTTTCTGAATTAGGCCATGTTGCTTTCCCTTAATTATCTTGATTAGGTCATGCTTTTCCCCCTTAATTATCTTAATTAAGTCATGCTCATTTTCCTTAATCTTAATTAGGCCATGCCCATTTCCCTTAATTATCTTAATTAGGTCATGCTCCTTTCCCTTAATTTTCGTAATCAGGTCATGTTCCTTTCCCTTATCTTAATTAGGTCATGCTCCTTTCCCTTAATGATCTTAATTAGGTCATGCTCCATTCCCTTAATTAGGTCATGCTACTTTCTCTTAATTATCTTAATTAGGCCATGCTCATTTCTCCTTAATTATCTAAAGTACGTCATGTTCCTTTCCCTTAATTATCTTAACGAGGCCATGCTCCGTTCCCTTAATTATCTTAATTAGTTTATGCTCGTTTCCCTTAATTATCTTAATGAGGTCATGCTCATTTCTCCTTAATTATCTTAATTAGGTCATGCTCCGTAATCCTTTATTATCTTAATTATTTCATGCTCCTTTCCCCTATGGTAACTGTGCCTTACTCCTTACCTTTAATTATCTTAATTAGGTCATGCTACTCACCCTTGATTATCTTAACGAGGTCGTGCTCCTTACTCCTTAATCATACCAATTAGGTCATGCTCCATTCCCTTAATTACCTTAATTAGGTCATGATCCTCTCCTTTAGTTATCTTAATTAGGTCATGCTTTCCATTATGTTAATTATGCCATGCTCCTTTCCCTTATGGCAATTACATCATGCTCCTTTCCCTTAATTATCTGAATTATGTAATGTTCCTTTCCCATAATTATCTTAATTAGGTCATGCTCCTTTCCTTTAATTGTATTAATTAGGTCATGTTCCTTTCCCTTAATTACCCTGATTATATTATGCTCCTTTCCCTTAATATATCTTAATTAGATCGTGTTCCTTTCCCTTAATTACCCTGATTATATTATGCTCCTTTCCCTTAATTTATCTTAATTAGACCATGCTCCTTTCCCTTCATTACCTTGATTATATTATGCTCCTTTCCCATAATTAGGTCATGTTCCTTTCCCTAATTTTCGTAATAAGGTCATGATGCTGTAACGATTCTTTAACTGTTAATATACCTCGAATATCCGCACTTATTCTTTCTGATTAGTTTATTAAGTATCTTGGCAGTCTCTCTTTAGTATTAGTTTGGCATGATTTTATACTTGTGGAAGTATTAATATGATTTTTTTCTTCTTTGCAGGTGAGTAAATCGTGGTTGTCTCTTGATTATCTACCTGGCCTTGGTCTTCAAGGTACCGTATGTATGTACGTCGATTGCAGTTCCTGTTTTTCAGATTATTATTTTATTTTTCTCTGTGCTGATAGGAGAAGGACCCTCTCTCTCTCTCTCTCTCTCTCTCTCTCTCTCTCTCTCTCTCTCTCTCTCTCTCTCTCTCTCTCTCTCTCTCTCCTCTGTGTTGATAGGAGAATGTCAGTATATTATGTGGGCCAAAAAACTAAAAAGAGAATAATCAGTAAACTTATTTCTTACTAAACTCCTCTCTCTCTCTCTCTCTCTCTCTCTCTCTCTCTCTCTCTCTCTCTCTCTCTCTCTCTCTCTCTCTCATTTCTTCAGGTATTTGTAACCGTAATTGTTGTCAAAGCAACGTACATAAATCAGTCAATTAACGAGAGAGAGAGAGAGAGAGAGAGAGAGTTGGTAGCAATCACTGTATTACAGTAAAAGATTTTACAAACATTAAATATTCACTAAATGTAATTATATCTATTATTATAAAAATATATATATTTGAGATGCTTTACACAGCATCCATTAGACTTGGGAAAGTAAAATTCATCAAGCTGTTGTATAAAAAATTAATAAAACTGTATCATTGTAGATGGATACAGTACTACGGATACAAATCTGTCAAAATAGGCTACTGTGTATCCCTGGCTATTGTATCTGCACTGACATGTATTAAGACATCGAGAGAGAGAATTGCCCCGCCCCCATCCCCGCACCAATGCATTGGGTCATTCTTCCACATTCCTCTCAAGTCTTTTGATGGAGGAAGCACGCGCACACAAACGCAAGCACACATGCACGCACGCACACACCCACCCACGCGCGCGCGAGCCCCCACTCTGCAACTGAGTGCGTGTCATCATCAATTATGGAAGGCCGCGCAGTGCGGAACCCTAACTCAAGTCTCTCTCTCTCTCTCTCTCTCTCTCTCTCTCTCTCTCTCTCTTCCGAAATGCCCTTTTGGTTCCTCGTACTCCCACGCGCTTCCTGTTGGAATTTCGGTACACCCCTCTCTCTCTCTCTCTCTCTCTCTCTCTCTCTCTCTCTCTCTCTCTCTCTCTCTCTCTCTTCTCTCTCGAGTCCGGCTTTACAATGGTCTTCATGGAATCTCGAACATTTATTTATTTCGTTTTGATTCAAACTTTTTTTTCGCTTATTTTAATATATATAGTATATATATATATATATATATATATATATATATATATATATATATATATATATATATATATATATATATATATATATATATATATATAAGTGTCTTCGTGCAATCGAGTATTCTGCTGCACAGAATCAAGACCACCGAAAATAGATCTATCTTTCGGTGGTCCCGGTGTAATGCTGTATGAGCCGCGGCCCGTGAAACTTTAACTGCTGCCCGGTAGTGGCCTGGACTATATCGTTGCCGGACTCATGATTATGGCTAACTTTAACCACAAATAAGAAAAAAAAAACTACTGAGGCTAGAAGGCTGCAATTTGATATGTTTGATGGTTGGAGGGTGGATGATCAACATACCAATTTGCAGCCCTCTAGCCTCAGTAGTTTTTATTAAATACGGACAGAATCAAGTGCGGACGGACAGACAAAGCCTGCACAATAGTTTTCTTTTACAGAAAACTACAAAGTTCAATGAGTATTAATGGCCGTCGCCTATATTGCGTATGAATATGTTTGTGCGTATGTATTCTTTGCATGTGTATGCGTGTGTATTTGTATGTGTTTGTTTGTATGTATGTATACCTATTCAAATTCACAGTAAATCTTTGATCCTCTTCTCCTGCCGAGAGCGACCAGTGAATGCGCCTCTCAGCACGCGGCGCACTGTAGGCATAACTTGAAGTTCTTTGCCGCGTCCCTTCGGTCCCTAGCTGCAATCGCTTCCATTCCTTTTGCTGTACCTCCGCTCATATTCTTTTTCTTCGTCTCACTTTCCTCCACCTTCTCCTAAGAATTGTTTCGTTGTGCAGCTGCAAAAGATTTACCTCCTGTCACACCTCTCTAACCTTTTCACTCTCAATTTCCCTTTCAGCGCTGAATGACCTTATAAGTCACAGCGCTTATTGGCCTTTGACCTTAATTTTATATTCAATTCTTTACAATATATACCTTGTATATTTGTTCATGTTCATAATTCATTTTAGAGAATTATTAGAAAAAGTAAAAAAAAAATGCGCCGGAGTGTCTTCGGCGCAATGGAGTTTTCTGTACAGCCGCTACAGCGTATGATCAAGGCCACCGAAAATAGATCCATCTTTCGGTGGTCTCGGTATAATGCTGCATGAGCCGCGGCCCGGTGGTATTCTGTCCTATATCGTTGGCAGAAGCACGATTATGGCTAACTTCAACTTTGAATAATATAAAAATGACTGAGGAGGCTAGAGGGCTGCAATTTGGCATGTTTGATGATTGGAGGGTGGATGATCGACATACCAATTTGCAGCCCTCTAGCCTCAGTAGTTTTTATTAAGATCTGAGGGCGGACAGAACAAAGTGCGGACAGAAAAGTGGGGGCAGAATAAAGTGTGGACAGCAAAAAGTGCGGACAGGAAAAGTGGGGGCAGAAAAAGTGCGGACAGAAAAGGGGGCAGAATAAAGTGTGGACAGAAAAAGTGCGGACAGAAAAAAAGTGAATAAAGTGACAGAAAAAGTGGGAGCAGAAAAAGCGCGGACAGAAAAAGTGCGGACAGAAAAAGTGGGAGCAGAATAAAGTGCGGACAGAAAAAGTGCGGACAGAAAAAGAAAGCAGAAAAAGTGCGGACAGAAAAAAGTGCGGACAGAAAAAGTGGGGGCAGAATAAAGTGTGGACAGAAAAAAGTGCGGACAGAAAAAGTGGGAGCAGAATAAAGTGCGGACAGAAAAAGTGGGAGCAGAATAAAGTGCGGACAGAAAAAGTGGGAGCAGAATAAAGTGCGGACAGAAAAAAGTGCGGACAGAAAAAGTGGGAGCAGAAAAAAGCGCGGACAGAAAAAAGTGCGGACAGAAAAAGTGGGGGCAGAATAAAGTGCGGACAGAAAAAGTGGGGGCAGAATAAAGTGTGGACAGAAAAAGTGCAGAAAAAGTGCGGACAGAAAAAAAGTGGGGCAGAATAAAGTGTGGACAGAAAAAAGTGCGGACCGAAAAAGTGGGAGCAGAAAAAGTGGGAGCAGAAAAAGTGCGAACAGAAAAAGTGGGAGCAGAAAAAGTGGGGCAGAAAAAAAGTGCGGACAGAAAAAGTGGGGCAGGGGCAGAACAAAGTGGGACAGAAAAAAGCGGGGGCAGAAAAAGTGCGGACGGACGGACAAAGCCGTCACAATAGTTTTCTTTTACAGAAAACAAAAAATGGTACCTGAATACTAAAAAAAAAATTAATAATAATAGTAATAATAGAAAAGGTGGTATTTATCTTCACTGGTTGAATGTCCACTCTGTAGAATAATGATGACCCAAAGGTGAAACAAAGAGAACAAAGCTATAACAACGACAACAAAAAGAAACAACAGCAAAAACGAAAACAAGATGAAGAAGAAGAACAACAGCGAGACCTCATTCCATCAGATGTTGCAGAAGCTGAAATGTAGCTGTCTCTGCTCTGATGACATTGAGTGCGTGCGCGCGTGCTCGATTGCGTGAGAGACCTTACCTTACAGACCTTACAGTTCGTTCAGGTTGCCCCAGGTCCCCTCAGTGTGAGGCACCTTTGATGTCTACCAGAGAGAGAGAGAACGCATCTTCCGGAATATTTTGCATCTTCCAGTCTTGGATGGTCTGGGATGCATCTTAAATACTGTCGAGCTTATTCTTAAACAGCTACTCACTCCTGTTATGTTCCTCAGATGAGCTGGTTAGCGCATTGAATTTAACGCTGCATTATCGATGCTGGTGCGTGGTGGATTAATGGGACCTGTGTGCTTTTGTTAATTTTCCTGGTATAGTTTTTGGCACTATTAATCTACGAGAAATTGCTCTTTTTGATAATTTTAGTTCCATGATGTTTTCGGTAATTCCTTCTATCTGTTTCCATGCTCAGAATTACGAACGTATCGTTCAACTTCTCCTTTCAAGACTATAGAAATTTAAGAATTGTAGTCTTTCCCAGAGTCAAGGTCCTTAACTTTTGAGATTCTAAGAGAAATGACCTTTGAGAGACAGACAGACAGACAGAAATCCTTTTGAGTGTGGGTAAGATATTATATTGCAATATTCAACTTTTGAGAGAAAGAGAGAACTTTTATAAAGCATAATCATGTGTTCAGCTTTTCTAGTTTTGAAGTGCCTTGAGAACAAACATTCCCATTTTTGCTTTGCATTTTGCCAATAGAATTGCTATTTGATCATTGCATAACATATTCCTATTCAACATCAAACCAAGACTTTAACTGCTTCCTCTGTTTGTGATTGTCTCATTATTACGTCCTTTATATGCAGATGGTCTTCATAATTATTCATCATATTGTTATAATCATCATTCATTAAATTTATCAACTTAAATACCATTCATATCTCTGCCCATTTATATATTTTGTTTAGGTCTCTTTGTAGAGTTCTATCTTCATCTCTCAATTTCTCTACTTATTCTTGTGTCATCTCATCAAACTTGATTATTGATTTAGTCCTTAACATTGCTGTCTATGTCAACAATCATAATCACTAACAGCAATGCAGCTAACACTTTGCAGAGAGGAACACATTCATTTACCGTAAAGCTTCATCCGATTTCTCAATCGTTTGAATCACTATCTGACCCATTCCAGATTTGGGGAAAAAATTCTTTTATCCATCTTCAGACTTTTGTCAAAACAAAATTTGATGATTTCAGAATTTTTTCCAATTTTAGACTACCTTGTCAAAATTTCTGCAAAGTCTAGAAACCACATCTGTATCTTTTTCATTTATCATATTTTTATTAAGCTTTCCAGATTTCTGGACTAACAGTTGACCCATTTGTGTACTTTTTCCAGAACAAAAACCATTTGTCCTATATTGAACAAACCCATTTTTCAGGCCCATTCCAAATTTAGGAGAACCCAGAACCTGAGAGAGAAAGGAACTTTTGAGACCCATAGAGAGATTTTGAGGAATCAAGAAACGTTTCAGATTCATTCCAGATTTGGGAGCCCAGAGACCCATTCTTTTTGGAAAAGAGAACCCATTGAGATTTCTGGGACCCAGAATTTTTAAAAAGGGAAACGTCAGATTCCTGAGAACCCAGAACCCATTCCAGATTTCTGAACCCAGAGTTCTTGAGATTAAACCCATTTTTGAGAGAAAGAGAAACGTCTGAGAGAGAACCCAGAGAGAGAACTTTTGAGAGAAAGAGAAACGTCTTGAGAGAGACAGACAGACAGACAGAAACTTTTTGAGAAAAAGAAAGAGAGAGAGAGAGAGGAACTTTTTGAGAGAAAGAGAGAAACTTTTGAGAGAGAAAGAGAAGCTTTGTGGGTGTCTCTGTCTGTCTCTGTGTCTCTCAGCTGATTGTCGAGATCTCAGTTTTCTCCTGAGCGTTCTCAAGATGATGTCTCTTTGAGAGAGATAAACTTTTTGTGAGAAGAGTTAAAACCTTTTGCTTTGTGAGGTTCCGGGGAAAACTTTTTGAGGGGTGTTGACAGTGGAGGGGGAGAGGGAGGGGAGGAGAGAGAGAGGCCCCTGTCAATGCCAAACGAAGACAACAGTGGAAGTCTCTCTCCTCCTCCGTCTGCCGACGCATCATTTGGTCTGCATAATTATTCATCATATTGTTATAATCATCATTCCCTCCAGTTATCAACCCTAAGATTCATATTCTACTGAACTTAGTTTTCCTATTCTCTCTCTCTCTCTCTCTCTCTCTCTCTCTCTCTCTCTCTCTCTCTCTCATCAATTGATTGATTGATTTATGTACATTGCTGTGTCAACAATTACGGTCACTAACGCTTGGAGAGAGAGAGAGATTCTTTGCAGAGGGAACACATTCAATTCGAAAGCCCATTCCAGATTTCGGGAATCTAGATACCATTTCAGACCCATTCCAGATTTGGGGAATCCGGAACCCATTGCAGACCCAAAACAAAATTTGATGATCCAGAACCCATTTTAGACCCATTCCAGATTTCTGGAACCCAGAACGCATTTCAGACCCATTCCAGATTTAAGGAACACAGAATTTCATATTAAGCCCATTCCAGATTTCTGGTACCTTCTCAGACTCATTCTGATTTGTTTGTTTTGAATTTATTAAACCTTCCTTGCAGATTTCTGGAACTCAGAACCCATTTCAGGCCCATTCCAAATTTAGGGAACCCAGAACCTGTTTCAGACCCATAGCAGATTTTGGGGAATCAAGAACCCATTTCAGATTCATTCCAGATTTGGGAGCCCAGAACCCATTCCAGATTCCTGGAACCCAGAACCCATTCCAGATTTCTGGGACCCAGAATTCATATTAAACCCATTCCAGATTCCTGGAACCCAGAACCCATTCCAGATTTCTGGAACCCAGAGTTCATATTAAACCCATTCCAGATTTTCAGATTTCTGGTTTCCTAACCCATTGCAGACCCTCCCAGATTTTTCCCAGACTTTTTAAAAACTCTCTCTCTCTCTCTCTCTCTCTCTCTCTCTCTCTCTCTCTCTCTCTCTCTCTCTCTCTCTCTCTGATTTGACTCTCTTCTTGTATCTCTCTCTCTTTCTCTAGCTGCTTGTCATTCAAATCTCAGTTTTCTCCCTGAGCTTCTCAAGATGATGTCTCTTTGGGGTTGGCTCTCTAAGGTTAAATGGGGCTTTTGGAGGTTCTCTCTCTTTTTGAGGGGTGTTGACAGTGACTCAGGGGGAGGAAGAGACTTTCTGCAATGCCCTTCCGATTCCATCATTCAATCCTCCTCCTTTTCTCCCCATCATTTGGTTTCATTTAAAACAATCTCCATCTCTCTCTCCCTCCTCTCTCCTGATCTCTTATTGTCTCTCCCTGTTTCCTTTTCCTTTGGTTTTAGTTTTCTGGTTTTAGTTTTCCTATTCTCTCTCTCTCTCTCTCTCTCTCGTCTCTCTCTCTCTCTCTCTCTCTCTCTCTCTCTCTCTCTCTCTGATGTTGACTAGTTTTATAAATATTCCTCCTCCTCCTCCTCCTCCCATCATTCAATTTTTCCTATTTACCAATTTCCATTTCTAATTAACTTTTCTTATCTCTTCCCCTCTCTCTCTCTTCTCTCTTTCTCTCTCTTCGGTATTCTTCCTCTCTCTGATTTGACTCTTATTGTCCTCTTCTGCTTTTTTGTTTTGATCCTTGCATCATTCCCTTCCTCCCCAGCCTCTTGTTTATTCCTCACCCTGTTTTAATTCTCTCTCTCTCTCTCTCTCTCTCTCTCTCTCTCTCTCTCTCTCTCTCTCTCTCTCTCTCTCTCTCTCAACCCTATGTTTGACTCATTACTTGTTTTAATTCTCAGGTTTCCTATTCTGCATTTTTCAAAAGATCCTCCCTTTTAGATTCTCTCTCTCTCTCTCTCTCTCTCTCTCTCTCTCTCTCTCTCTCTCTCTCTCTCTCTCTCTCTCTCCTGATTTGACTCATTATTGTATTTTGTGTTTCATATCCTTGCATCATTCAATATCCTCCCTTTTTCTCCCTTACTTTTCTTACCTTCGTTTCTCTCTCTCTCTCTCTCTCTCTCTCTCTCAAAAAAAGTTTCTCTTTCTCTCAAAAAGTTCCTCTCTCTCTCTCTCTCTCTCTCTCTCTCTCTCTCTCTCTCTCTCTCTCTCTCTCAAAAAGTTCCTCTTTCTCTTTCTCTCTCCACAAATTCTGCAAAGTGGCAGGCGAGGATTTGCCAAGTAATTCACGCAAGATGTTGCCAGTTGCTGACAAATAAATTGTTAAGCGCCGTACATAAAGTTTGAACATCATAAGTCAAGTCATTTTTGGTTCTTGTCAAGTCTTTTGAGATGATTTTTTTTTTTTTTTTTTAGCATTGCCTTTCTCCATCCTAAATGTGACGCACCGTTGTCTGGTAACTGTTAGGTACATAATTTACTGCGTAGATTAAAGGATATGCTCAAATTGAATTTTCAGAAAAGGGGGCTAGATTGCAATTGATTTTGGAAATCTTGCTTTTGGGCGATACAAGTAATTACGTGGACACACACACACACACACATTATATATATACATATACATACACATATACATATACATACATATATATATATATATATATATATATATATATATATATATATATTTCTTAAATCGTTTTTTAATTTTTCCCCATTTTTTATTTCTTATTTTTGTTATCTGAAATTTCAATATTATAATTTTATTATTTTTTCATGGGGGCACGTGTCCAGGTGCCCTCCCCTAGATTCATGAGTGATATATATATATATATATATATATATATATATATATATATATATATATATATATATATATATAGAGAGAGAGAGAGAGAGAGAGAGAGAGAGAGAGAGAGAGAGAATTCTATTCTAATTCTATTAAAATAAGTATCTTTCCCCCGAATGATTGAGTTGAGTTTTCTTCCAAATCTACTGAAAATTGACCATCCTCATCATCATCCCAAACGAGTGCTTGCAGTGCTCCGCGATCAGCTGT
The DNA here is from genome assembly GCF_040412425.1 of Macrobrachium rosenbergii. Lineage (NCBI taxonomy): Eukaryota > Metazoa > Arthropoda > Malacostraca > Decapoda > Palaemonidae > Macrobrachium > Macrobrachium rosenbergii. The sequence continues at coordinate 27,583,733 of NC_089753.1, read as the reverse complement.
AAAGAGCAATAAGAGGTCAGTCTGGCGTTCGTGACGAATTTGGAAATTGATGAGGAGGAGTATGTCGGTCTTTTCAAGGTCAAGGTCTGCTGTCATCTCAAGGTCGCGCCCTTTAATAAACAGCTGGGCTGATTTTGTTTGTCGTCGTTCGTCTCGTTGCTCTGTTGGTTTTTGGTTAATCTTTTTATAAAAGAACTCTGGCCTCGTTGTGGCCTGTAGCCACTTGATTGGATTTTACACTGCTCAGGGTTGGTGTAAATTTCTGTGAGTTTACTGTATATATATATATATATATATATATATATATATATATATATATATATATATATATATATATATATATATATATATATATATGTGTGTGTGTGTGTGTGTGTGTGTGTGTGTGTGTGTGTGTGTGTGTGTGTGTGTACACCTCGTAGAGGGCAGGCGGATGACCTCGTAGAGGCCGTGGGGGAATGACCTCATAGTAGGCAGGGGGAATGACCTCGTAGATGCCAGGGGAATGACTTCGTAGAGGCCTTGGAAATGACCTCGTAGAGGCCTTGGGGAATGACCTCGTAGAGGCCTTGGGGAATGACCTCATAGGGGCGGGGGAATGACCTCGTAGAAGCCAGGGGAAATGACCTCGTAGAGGCCAGGGGGAATGACCTCATAGAGGCCAGGGGAATAACCTCGTAGAAGCCAAGGGAATGACCTCGTAGAAGCCAGGGAATGACCTCGTAGAGGCCGAGGGGAATGACCTCGTAGAGGCCTTGGGGAATGACTTCGGGTATAGTTTGTCAGTGAACCGTAGTTGGAATGTTGCTTGCTATTGAACGCTCTTTTTTTTTTTATTTGATTTATCGATGTCAGGTTTGTTTGTTTGTTATTGCAAGTGGTTGTTTTGTCTGTTTGAGAAGGTGGTCGTTTGGTCTGTTTGTGAAAATGTTCTTGTGTCTGTTTGTGAAGGTGGGTGTCTTGTCTGTTTGTCTTGTCTGTTTGTGAAGGTGGTGGTTTTGTCTGTTTGTGAAGGTGGGTGTCTTGTCTGTTTGTGAAGGTGGTTGTTTTGTCTGTTTGTGAAAATGTTCTTTTGTCTGTTTGTGAAGGTGGTTGTTTTGTCTGTTTGTGAAGGTGGTGGTTTTGTATGTTTGTAAAAATGTTCTTTTTTCTGTTTGTGAAGGTGGTTTTTTGTCTGTAAAGTTGGTAATGTTGTCTGTTTGTGAATGGGATTTTTGTCTGCTGGTGGAATTTTTTTTTTGTCAGTGAAGGTCTTTTTCTGTGCAGGTGATTTTATGTGAAGGTATTTTGTCTGTTTGTGCAGGTGTTTTTCTGTGAAGATGGTGCTTTGTCTGTTTGTGTAGGTGATTTTTTTCTGTACGTGAATGTTTTTCATCTGTGCAAGTGTTTTTTCTTGATTGTGAAAGTGTTTTTTTTTTATTGTGAAAAAGTTTTTTAATGTTTTTTTTGTGAAGGTGTTAATGTCTGTGAAGGTTTTTTTTTGTCTGTTTGTGAAGGAGTTTTCTGTTTTTGTCCAGGTGGTTTTCTTTCTGTATGAGCAGATTTTTTTGTCGGTAGCTTTTTCGTCTGGTTGTGATTGTGTTTTTTCTGACTGTGCAGGTGTTTGTCATTGTTTGTGAAGGTTTCTCTGTATGTGAAGGCTTTTTATGTTAAGTTTTTTTTTCTGTTTGAAGCCTCTAATTGGCGTGACGCTATTGATCATTGATCGGAAATTATAACGAGCTCTAAAAATAGAATCTCTCTCTCTCTCTCTCTCTCTCTCTCTCTCTCTCTCTCTCTCTCTCTGCCAGAACGTTCCTCTGTAACAAATCCTCTCATTGTAACTCATAAAATAAATTTTTGTTATCTCTCTCTCTCTCTCTCTCTCTCTCTCTCTGCAAAAGTTCTCTCTAACAAATCCTCTCATTGTTTTTCAAAAATTCCTCTCATTGTTTCTCTTCTCTCTCTCTCTCTCTCTCTCTCTCTCTCTCTCTCTCTCTCTCTCTCTCTCTCTCTCTGCTCAGAAAATCAGCTCCAAAACATCACAGTGAAAAAAAAAGCTGAAAACAAACAAAAACAAACAGATTCCCTTCGGCGAAAACATCACCAACAACAAACAACAATGACGCCCCAGTTTTCTCCAATTATTGACGATCCGATTACTGTCGAATTTCATTTCAAGCAGCGCTCTCTCTCTCTCTCTCTCTCTCTCTCTCTCTCTCTCTCTCTCTCTCTCTCTCTCTCTCTCTCTCTCTCTCTCTCTTGTTTATTCAAGGCACAACAGTAGCCACACCAACTCTGACCTTTTTCAAGTTCAGAGTTTTTCGACACTTTCTTTCCAAAGGCCTTGAGGGGCACTCAATGTGTCTTCAGCACTTTAAAGAGGGAAATACAAAGTGTTACGCCAAGTGCCAGCAGCAACTTGACTCTACAAGACATCTCTCTCTCTCTCTCTCTCTCTCTCTCTCTCTCTCTCTCTCTCTCTCTCTCTCTCAAAACAATGGAATTAATTGGTGCTCATTTAATGGTCACACAATTCCCCATAAAATGACAACGGCAAACAGAACATCATCTTGATCAGGTTGGCCAAAGTGAAGAAAAGTGAAAATGATGGTAAAATAAACGGTGAAATGTGCAAATAATATATATGCTAAGTCACTCACAAATCAGTCTTCTGGACCAGGTTGCCCAAAGTGAAGAGAAGTGAACGATATTGGTGAAATATGTAATGAAAATTTATATTAGTTAACCCAGTCAACATTGGCATATTGTCTATATGCATAGTAACCTATTATTCTCGCCTCAGACTGGGATCAGCTGATCTTTATCAGTAGCGACAGTTATCTTATTGTCGCCATATGTTATCTCGGCAAGGTTATGGGCATGTCTCCCGTATCTGCTGGTTTAGATAACGTGTGTTAGGTAACTGCGACATATTAATTATTATTATTATTATTATTATTATTATTATTATTATTATTATTATTATTATTATTAATAGTGAGCTAACGTAATGTATATAAAGGGGAAAGAAAATATGGATGACAAAGTTTATATATATATTGTGTATATATATATATACATATATATATATATATATATATATATATATATATATATATATATATATATATATATCTATCTATCTATCTATCTATCTATCTATCTATCTATCTATCTATTTATCAAAATTTAGCCGTGACTACGATCACTGTCAAATTCACACTTAACCTGTATAGGAAATTTATCATTTCTTTTCATAAACTCTTAAAAATAGTTTTAAATAACTTAAATATTTTTAAAAATAAGTTTTAAATGAATTTTTCTTTTTCCATTTTTAAGAGGCCACAGATTTTTGACACTGTAATATATAAACTGTCGGTGAAATTTTTTTCTTGTCAAATCATAACGGTCCTGACACTTCATCTTGCATGACAGCCATAATTATTCTCTCTCTCTCTCTCTCTCTCTCTCTCTCTCTCTCTCTCTCTCTCTCTCTCTCTCTCTCTCTCATGTTTGCTCCATCTGAAGGTAAAACGTTGACACTCATACAGAGTTTGGCAATGTACTAAACACCAGTATCTTTTTATCCTTGGGAGATAATTTATCTCTCTCTCTCTCTCTCTCTCTCTCTCTCTCTCTTTTTTGCTCCTTCTGAAGGTAAGACGTTGACACTCTCACAGAGTTTGGCAATGTACTAAACACTAGTATCTTTGTCATTGGAAGATAATTTCTCTCTCTCTCTCTCTCTCTCTCTCTCTCTCTCTCTCTCTCTCTCTCAGAGTTGTACCTAAGTAAGTCTACACTTCATATCTGGTCTTGTGTTTTCAGAAGCAATTTTTGAGGTATAACTTCAATTGATTTTGATTTTATTTCGTAATTATCCTTCTAATGATATAGAATCTATTCCTGTATGTATATATGTATATTATATATGTATATATAAAATACACACTATATATATACATGTATGTGTTTGTGTATGTGTGTGCGTGTATTATGCATTTATGGGGACATATTATTAAGTTTTCTGTCTACTAAGTGAAGGAGCTTCGGGTCTGGTCATCTTTTGGACGCCTGGCCACCAAGGAATACATGTACGCAGTTGGTACATGAGATCCCATAACACCCTTGTGGGGCAGGGCTTGGGTCTCGCATCCTCATCCCAAAAGGTTTTTTTGTAAATATGGAAGGGCCCTTGGCTAATAGAGAGCAAGACCTGAGCTCCTTGCTTGTATAGTAAGTGGGTCTTACCTGCTCCTGGCAAGTGTATGAAGGGTGGGGTTGCGAGCCTCACGACCTTTACCACTGTATAAGCAAAAAAAGGTTTGCCTGTGTAGTAAGTGGGTCTTAAACTCTTGACCATACTTGAGGGATCGTTTGCAAGCCTCACAACCACCTCTTTCATTAAGCATCGTTCAGAAAACGATACAAAACGAGACATATTTTGCAGACCCGAAAGGCGTTGAGCGCCGGGAATGAAATTCGACAGTAATCGGATCGTCAGTAATTGGGAAGGGGGCGAGGCCGGGGGGGGGGGAAGAAACTGGGCCACCAGAGTTTGTTTTGGCTGTGTGTGTGTGTGTGCGTGTGGGGTGTTTGTGGCCTACGAGAGGATGGTCGGTGTTTGGTTTGTGGCTGGCGTGCGTTTGTGTGTGTTTTAGGAGCGTGTTTTTTTGCATGTATGTGTGTGTGTGTTAGGAATGAGGTTTTGAATGCGTGTGTTTAGGAGTTTGTGTGTTTTAGGAGCGTGTTTTTTTGTGTGTGTGTTTTAGGAATGAGGTTTTGAATGCGTGTGTTTAGGAGTTTGTGTGTTTTAGGAGCATGTTTTTTTGTGTGTGTGTTTTAGGAATGAGGTTTTGAATGCGTGTGTTTAGGAGTTTGTGTGTTTTAGGAGCGTGTTTTTTTGTATGTGTGTGTGTGTGTTAGGAATGAGGTTTTGAATGCATGTGTTTAGGAGTTTGTGTGTTTTAGGAGCGTGTTTTTTTTGTATTTGCGTGAGTGTGTTAGGAATGAGGTTTTGAATGCGTGAGTTTAGGAGTTTGTGTGTTTTAGGAGCGTGTTTTTTTTGTATGTGTGTGTTAGGAATGAGGTTTTGAATGCGTGTGTTTAGGAGTTTGTGTGTTTTAGGAGCATGTTTTTTTGTATGTGTGTGTGTTAGGAATGAGGTTTTGAATGCGTGTGCTTAGGAGTTTGTGTGTTTTAGGAGCATGTTTTTTTGTATGTGTGTGTGTTTAGGAATGAGGTTTTGATTATGTGCTTAGGAGTTTGTGTGTTTTAGGAGCATGTTTTTTTGTATGTGTGTGTGTTAGGAATGAGGTTTTGAATGAGTGTGTTTAGGAGTTTGTGTGTTTTAGGAGCGTGTTTTTTTGTATTTGCGTGTGTGTGTTAGGAATGAGGTTTTGAATGCGTGTATTTAGGAGTTTGTGTGTTTTAGGAGCGTGTTTTTTTGTGTGTGTATGAGATTTTGAATGCGTGTGTTTAGGAATGTGTTTTAGAGCGTGTTTTTTGTGTGTGTTAAATGAGATTTTGAATGCTTGTGTTTAGGAGTTTGTGTGTTTTAGGAGCTTGTTTTGTGTGTGTGTGTTTAGGAATGAGATTTTGAATGAGTGTGTTTAGGAGTTTGTTTGTTTTAGAGCCTGTTTTTGTGTGTGTGTTAGGAATGAGGTTTTGAACGCATGTGTTTAGGAGTTTGTGTGTTTTAGGAGCGTGTTTTTTTGTATTTGCGTGTGGGTTAGGAATGAGGTTTTGAATGCGTGTGTTTAGGAGTTTGTGTTTTAGGAGCGTGTTTTTTGTGTGTGTGTTAGGCATGAGATTTTGAATGCGTGTGTTTAGGAGTTTGTGTGTTTTAGGAGCGTGTTTTTTGTGTGTGTGTTAGGAATGAGACTTTGAATGCGTGTGTTTAGGAGTTTGTGTGTTTTAGGAGCATGTTTTTTGTGTGTGTGTGTGTGTTAGGCATGAGATTTTGAATGCGTGTGTTTAGGAGTTTGTGTGTTTTAGGAGCGTGTTTTTTTGTGTGTGTGTTAGGAATGAGGTTTTGAATGCGTGTGTTTAGGAGTTTGTGTGTTTTAGGAGCGTGTTTTTTGTGTGGGTGTTAGGAATGAGGTTTTGAATGCGTGTGTTTAGGAGTTTGTGTGTTTTAGGAGCATGTTTTTTGTATTTGCGTGGTTGTGTTAGGAATGAGATTTTGAATGCGTGTGTTTAGGAGTTTGTGTGTTTTAGGAGCGTTTTTTGTGTGTGTGTGTGTTAGGCATGAGGTTTTGAATGTGCGTGTTTAGGAGTTTGTGTGTTTTAGGAGCGTGTTTTTTTGTGTGTGTTTGGAATGAGATTTTGAATGCGTGTGTTTAGGAGTTTGTGTGTTTTAGGAGCATGTTTTTTGTGTGTGTGTGTTAGGCATGAGATTTTGAATGTGTGTGTTTAGGAGTTTGCGTGTTTTAGGAGCGTGTTTTTTTGTGTGTGTTTGGAATGAGATTTTGAATGTGTGTTTAGGAGTTTGTGTGTTTTAGGAGCATGTTTTTTGTGTGTGTTTTAGGAATGAGATTTTGAATGTGTGTGTTTAGAGTTTGTGTTTTTTTGTGTGTTAGGAATGAGATTTTGAATGTGTGTGTTTAGGAGTTTGTGTGTTTTAGGAGCGTGTTTTTTGTGCGTGTGTGTGTTAGGAATGAGGTTTTGAATGCGTGTGTTTAGGAGTTTGTGTGTTTTAGGAGCGTGTTTTTTGTGTGTAGCCTATGTGTTAGGAATGATGTTTTGAATGCGTGTGTTTAGGAGTTTGTGTGTTTTAGGAGCGTGTTTTTTTTTGTGTGTGTGTTAGGATTGAGGTTTTGAATGCGTGTGTTTAGGAGTTTGTGTGTTTTAGGAGCGTTTTTGTGTGTGTGTGTGTTAGGCATGAGATTCTGAATGCGTGTGTTTAGGAGTTTGTGTGTTTTAGGAGCATTTTTGTGTGTGTGTGTGTTAGGCATGAGATTTTGAATGCGTGTGTTTAGGAGTTTGTGTGTTTTAGGAGCATGTTTTTTGTGTGTGTTAGGAATGAGATTTTGAATGCGTGTGTTTAGGAGTTTGTGTGTTTTAGGAGCGTGTTTTTGTGTGTGTGTGTGTGTGTGTGTGTGTTAGGAATGAGATTTTGAATGTGTGTGTTTAGGAGTTTGTGTGTTTTAGGAGCGTGTTTTGTGTGTGTGTGTTAGGCATGAGATTTTGAATGCGTGTGTTTAGGAGTTTGTATGTTTTAGGAGTGTGTTTTTTGTGTGTGTGTTAGGAATGAGATTTTGAATGCATGTGTTTAGGAGTTTGTGTGTTTTAGGAGCGTGTTTTTTGTGTGTGTGTGTGTGTTATGAATGAGATTTTGAATGCGTGTGTTTAGAGGTTTGTGTGTTTTAGGAGCGTGTTTTTTGTGTGTGTTAGGCATGAGATTTTGAATGCGTGTGTTTAGGAGTTTGTGTGTTTTAGGAGCTTGTTTTTTGTGTGTGTGTTAGGAATGAGATTTTGAATGCGTGTGTTTAGGAGTTTGTGTGTTTAAGGAGCATGTTTTTGTGTGTGTGTTGTTAGGAGATTTTGAATGCGTGTGTTTAGGAGTTTGAGTGTTTTAGGAGCGTTTTTTTGTGTTTAGGAGATTTGAATGCGTGTGTTTAGGAGTTTGTGTGTTTTAGGAGCGTGTTTTTTGTGTGTGTGTGTGTTAGGCATGAGATTTTGAATGAGTGTGTTTAGGAGTTTGTGTGTTTTAGGAGCGTGTTTTTTGTGTGTGTGTTAGGAATGAGATTTTGAATGCGTGTGTTTAGGAGTTTGTGTGTTTTAGGAGCGTGTTTTTTTGTGTGTTAGGAATGAGATTTTGAATGCGTGTGTTTAGGAGTTTGTGTGTTTTAGGAGCGTGTTTAGTGTGTGTGTGTGTTAGGCATGAGATTTTGATTGCGTGTGTTTAGGAGTTTGTGTGTTTTAGGAGCGTGTTTTTTGTGTGTGTGTTAGGAATGAGATTTTGAATGCGTGTGTTTAGGAGTTTGTGTGTTTTAGGAGCGTGTTTTTGTGTGTGCGTGCTGCGGCGAGAGTACACTAACTTTGTTCGTGAAAATAATAATAGTACTAATTAAGGTTTATTTATTTATTAAAGTAATTATGATAAAATCATTTCTAGTTATGTCTTATTTTAGTTTTCTGTAAAAGGAAAATATTGTGCCTTCTTTGTCTGTCTGTCCGCACTTTTTCTGTCCGTCCTCAGATCTTAGAAACTACTGAGGCTGGAGGGCTGCAAATTGATATGTTGATCATCCACCCTCCAGTCATCAAACATACCAAATTGCAGCCCTCTAGCCTCAGTAGTTTTTATTTTATTTAAGGTTAAAGTTAGCCATTATCGCGTCTGGCAGTGATACAGGCCAGGCCACCACCGTGCCGTGGTTAAAGTTTCATGAGCCACGGCTCATACAGCAATATACCGAGACCACCGAAAGATAGATCTATTTTCGATGGCCTTGATTATACGCCGTACAGAAAACTCTAATGCGCTGAAGAAACATTTTTTCCCTCAGAAGACAATGAGCTTTCCCAGTCCATTAATGTAAGTGATAATAGCAGTAATTAAGATTTATGTAATTAAAGTTAATTATAGTAAAGTCTTAGTTGAATGTTTTTTTATATTTTTTATATTTAATCTCAGAGGACGCCGAGCTTTCCAATCCATTAATCTAATTTAAGTTTCCAAAACCCAAAATCTCCTTTGAATCTTTTTTTTTTATCTTATTTTAAGAGGAATTTGGAGATGTTCTGGAACCGTGGGCGGGGGGGGGGAGTGTGGGCATTCATCCCCTCCCCTGCCCATTTTTCGTATCTCAGCGAATTAGGAAGCTTCAAGATTTACTTGTTGGGGGTAGGATGATTTGCCTCCTGGAGGAGGAGGAAGATTAACCTTATCGAGGAGGAGGATGTGAGGAAGAAGGTTTTCCTTTTGGAGGGGAGTTGAGGAGGAAGAATTATTTCGAGGAGGAGGAAGATTAACCTCGAGGAGGTGGATGTGAGGAAGATTTACCTCGAGGAGGTGGAGGTGAGGAAGATGATTTTCCTCGGGGAGGAGGAGGAAGATTTATCTCGAGGAGGAGGTGGATGTGAAGAAGATTTACCTCGAGGAGGTGGAGGTGAGGAAAATTTACCTCGAGGAGGTGGAGGTGAGGAAGAAGATTTTCCTCTGGGAGGAGGAGGAAGATTTATCTCGAGGAGGAGGTGGATGTGAGGAAGATTGCCTGGAGGAGGAAGAAGAATTACCTCCACGAGGAGAAGAAAGATTGCCTCCTCGAGGAGGAAGAGACAGATTTACCTCCTGGAGGAGGAAGAAGATTAACTTCGAGGAGGTGGATGTGAGGAAGATTTGTCTGGAGGAGGAGGAGGAAGAGGAAGAAGAATTACCTCCACGAGGAGGAGAAAGATTGCTTCCTCGAGGAGGAAGAGAAAGATTTACCTCCTGGAGGAAGAGGAGGAAGATTGCCTCTTGGAGGAGGAGAGAAAGATTTAACTCCTGGGGGAGGAGGAGGAGGAGAAAGATTGCCTCCTCGAGATGGAATAGAAAGGTTTACCTCCTTGAGGGGAGGATTAGGATTTTTTTCTCTTGAATCTTTATGGCAACAGTTTATACTTACTGAAATATTAATATATTTATTGAAATATTAATATATTTTCTCTTTTTTCTTTATAGGTGAGTAATTTGTGGTTTTCTTTAATCATCTACCTGGATGGACGGTGCTTCAAGGTACGTCCCTAAATTTGGTGTCTTGAAATTTTTGGGCTTTTTTTTTTTTTCAATTCGTTTTTATCGCATTTCCTAAAAATTTTTATTATTAGGATTTTGAGTGATTTCCTCTTTTGAGTGATCCTCTCTCTCTCTCTCTCTCTCTTTCTCTCTCTCTCTCTCTCTCTCTCTCTCTCCTCTCCAAATTCTCTCTCTTTAAATTTTCCACTTCACGGACCCATGAAAGGTAAATGTGTGTATTATGACGTCAGAGATATTGCAAGGCAGTGCACTTTCTCCTCTTGAAATTCTGGTCATATTTTCGCTGTTGATTTAATAGATATATTTTTTTCACGTTCGTGTTTTTCTGTTCTTGAATCAACCAGTGTTGGTCAAGGTTAGCATGAAAGCTGAATTTTGATTCATATGCAAATTTCCTCACATTCAAATTAATCGCATCACTCCCCGGTGGGTGCAGGCACCAGTGCACCTCACCCGGTGGCACAAGTAGGCATTACTTAACGGTTCTTTGCGGCGTCCCGTAGGGCCCTAGCTGCTACCCCTTTCATTCCTTTCACTGTACCTCCGATCATATTCTCTTTCTCCCGTCTTACTTTCCTCAACCCTCTCCTAACCCTTGTTTCATAGTGTGACTGCGAAAGGTTTTCCTCCTGTTACACCTTTCAAATCTTTTTACTTTCAATTTCCCTTTCAGCGCTGAATGACCTCATAGGTCCCGGTGCTTGGCCTTTGGCCTTAAGTTTGATATTCCAATTCCAATTCCAGTTTCATGGCTGGTCGGTACGTATGCTGAATAATTATAAATATAGGTATTTTATAAAGTATAGTTCCCCAAAATGGAAGACTGCAGTATCTGCAAAAAATACAAAACTGAGAAAAATGGTAGATATTCCCTTGCCTTACTTCTGATTTTGTAGACACTGCAAACGGGACTCCCCAAATAAAGCATTGAAGAATCATTCTGAAACTGCAGTAATTTGTGTTTTAGCGTTTCACGAGCCCAATAGATGGTATATCACAAATTCGAAAATTCTGCAGATACTGCAGTTTTCCTGGCCTCACTACTGATTTTGCAGATACTGCAAATAAAGGAAGAATCATTCTGAAACTGCAGTAACTTGTGTATTAGCGTTTCACGAGCCAAATAATATTTGTGGAAAGCATTGAGGAATTGTTCTGAAACTGCAGTAATTCTTGTAATTTGTATTATTGTTTCAAGAGCCCAATAGGTGGCATATCTCAGTTTCGAAAATTCTGCAGATACTGCAGTTTTCCCGGGCCTCACTACTGATTTTGCAGATACTGCAAATGGGGCCCCCTAAATAAAGCATTGAAGAATCATTCTGAAACTGCAGTAATTTGTGTATTAGCGTTTCACGAGCCCAATAGATGGTATATCACAAATTCGAAAATTCTGCAGATACTGCCGTTTTCCCTGGCCTCACTACTGATTTTGCAGATACTGCAAATGGGACCCCCTAAATAAAGCATTGAAGAATAATTCTGAAACTGCAGTAACTTGTGTATTAGTGTTTCAAGAGCCCAGTAGGTGGCATATCTCAATTTCGAAAATTTTGCAGATACTGCAGTTTTCCAATTTAGGGCAGTACAATGAACCACGGTAGTAATTATTTTGAAATGTAAAACTGGGGAAATATTATAGGCCCGTTGGACTAAGGAAGGAAAGCACTATAACAAAAAATTAACTTTATTAAAATTTTATAAGTATTTCTAACAGCCGTAAGGGCATTCTATAACAACGACAGTCTACAACAATAGCCGTCTTATAAGAATAGCAATCTTGTAATAGCAGCAGTTTTTAACCATAACCTATAACACAAGCAATCGTATAACAACAGTCTTATAACCACAGCCTATAGCTACAGCAATCTACAACAGCAATCTTATAACACGACCTATAACAACAGCATTCTTACAATCACAACCTATAAAACCAGCAGTTATAACAACAGCCGTCTTATACCCACAACCTATAACAACAGCAATCTTATAACCACAACCTATAACAACAGCAGTGTTATAACCACAGCCTATAAAAACAGAATCTACAACATCAGTCGTATAACCACAACCTAAAACAACAGCAATCTACAACAGCAGCCTTATAACCACAGCAATCTTATAACCTCAGCCTATAACAAAAGCACTCTTATAACAACAACAGCGTTCTTGTAACCAAAACCTGTAACAAAAACAATCTTATAACCTCAACCTATAACAAAAGCAATCTTATAACAGCGGAAACAATAACAAAGGACATTGTCTCCCATCAGAGTCACGTGACACTGCAGTGCCTTCACGCTGTGGCTGTGAACTTCTTTGGCATGAGATGCGTGCTCGATTTTGTGAGAGAGAGAGAGAGAGACAGAGAGAGAGAGAGAGACGCAGATGATCTGCATAATTGTCATATGAAATTTTTATAATTATTTTCATCGGATGATAAAATACTAAGTAGGAATTCGGGCAGACTTTCTGATTGAAACTCTCTCTCTCTCTCTCTCTCTCTCTCTCTCTCTCTCTCTCTCTCTCTCTCTGAAATGCTTTTGTCACCCTCCTGTAATGAATATTTGTTATCAAGTGTATAATTGCCAAGTAGATTTTTATCAAGTTTACAGTTGCAAAATAAATTATTAGTTGTACAATTGCAAAATCAGTTATCAGTTGTACAATTAAAAATCAGGTATCAATTGTACAATTGCAAAAGCAATTATCAGTTGTACAGTTGCAAAATCAGTTATCAGTTGTACAATTGGAAAAGCAATTATCAGTTGTACAATTGCAAAATCAATTATGAATTGTACAATTGCAAAATCAGTTATAAATTGTACAATTGCAAAATCAATTATCAGTTGTACAACTACAAAATAATATGTCAATTGTATAATTGTCAAATGAATTTTTTATCAATTGTAAAATTGTAAAATATTTTTTTATCAAATGTATTATTTCTAAATAAATATTTACAGTGTATAATTACGATTGAAACGATAAACAGAAGTATTTTTAAGAGAGAATGTCCTTTCTTATTTCTGGAACCCAGGACCCATTTCAGACCCAATCCAGGTTTTTGGGATACCGAGGTGTTCATGTTATATACATAAAAAAAAGTTTTTATTACGGGTGGGGGGTCCTAGATTGACTTTTGGGCGGGATCATTGACGCCATTAATTTGCCTCACTTATATTCTTCTCATTCCCCGAGCTGTTATAACATCAGCAATTATGTCAGTGTGTAAATTCGATCCCCTATGAATGAATAAGGAAATTATTATTATTATTATTATTATTATTATTATTATTATTATTATTATTATTATTATTATTCAAGCCTAGGAAATCGTCTTGTATATTATATATATATATATATATATATATATATATATATATATATATATATATATATATATATATATATATATATATATATATATATATATACATACATACATACACATACACATACAGTATATATACATATACATTCCCTTTCCTCCTGCAAGGCTGTCAAAGAGCAGAGAGTGTCACTGCAGCTGTTCATGCTACTTCCACTTAATTTTTTTCTTTATATTTGGCAGTCTCTCTCTCTCTCTCTCTCTCTCTCTCTCTCTCTCTCTCTCTCTCTCTCTCTCTCTCTCTCTTTCTGTCAGAATCATGGCACTACTAAAATGCACCTCTCTCTCTCTCTCTCTCTCTCTCTCTCTCTCTCTCTCTCTCTCTCTCTCTCTCTCTCTCCCTTCTCTTCAGAATCATGGCACTACTAAAATGCACCTCTCTCTCTCTCTCTCTCTCTCTCTCTCTCTCTCCCATGTCTCTGGTTCAGCTACAAAGCGTTCTCAAGATGTTCCGTTTTTTGGGGGTTGGCCGGAAGGGTTAAATGGGGTTTCGGAGGTTCCTGGGGTTTTTGGGGGTATTGACATGAAAGGTGGGAGGGGAGGGGGAGGCTTTGCCTCTGCAGTGCCCTTGGGAACGATTCCGTGCACGCGTCGTCCTCCTCTGCCACTCCCCATCATTTGGTTTCATTTAAAATAATCTCCATCTGTCTCTCTCTCTCTCTCTCTCCTCCCCCTTCCCTTCCCTCCCCCCTCCCCTCATTCTACTTTGTTTTTTTTCCTTTTCTGACTCTGTTCTAAATTCGCTTCTGTGCCCCCACCCCCCAAACCCCTACACGTCCTCTTAGTAATTATTAATTTCCATAATTTTTAAGAATCACGGGCCAGTTGTTTACAGTTCTACTCTCGTTGCTTCGGTTCTTTCCTTGTTCTGTTTTCTTCTTCTCTTACCCATTTATTAAATCCCATTTAAATTATCGTCTCTCATTCACTCTTCCCACCTACTCTTATTCTCTCTTCCTCCTTACTCCTCTCCAGGTTTTAATTTTCTCGTTTTTTACCTTCCTTTTCGTTTTTCCACGGCGTAAATTCTTGCTCGTAACTTTGACATTCGCGACGCCGTAATTCACTTAGCACCTTAGAATAGAGCGCGCGAGCGCGCCTTACAAATTCTTCAGTGCGGCAGGCGAGGATTTGCCAAGTAATCAGAATTCACTGAAAGTGTTGTTAGTTACCTGGTAATGAATTGTTAAAGGTTGGAGGTTTATAAGTTTTAACAAAGCAAGGGTCGTCTTAATAAGAGAGCAAGTCTCTAGTATTTATTTATTTGTCAATTTATTTTTTTCTTTTCGATTGCCTGATCTTTTCTTTCTACATTTCATGTTACCTTCTGTTACTTCTTTCAGTAAACACTGAAATATTATTCTTTGGAAGATCTCTTCTTTCTCCATTTCCTGTTACCTTCCGTTACTTCTTTCAATGAACACAGAAATATTCTTTTGGAAGCTTGAATTTCAAGTCAGTGGTCCCTGTGGTGGGCTCGTTCCGTGTGAATAGGGTCCATTTCTTTGTAACCAAAGACATTTTCCTAACTGAATACACGTGCCTCCTGCCTTGGGAGAACATTTTTAAGCTAGACTAGATAGAGGGTAGGAGAATAACGAACATTGTTTTGAGAGAGAGAGAGAGAGAGAGAGAGAGAGAGAGAGTATGTGTGTGTGTGTGTTGGCTTCTAGAGTCAGGTTGCTGCTGACACTTGGCGCAACACTTCGTATTTCACTTTTTAAAGTGTTGCAGACACATTAAGTGCCCCGGTAGGCCTTCGGAAAGAAAGTGTTGGGGAAACTCTGAACTTGAGAAAGGTCAGAGTTGGTGTGGCTACTGTTGTGCCTTGAATAAACCAGAGAGAGAGAGAGAGAGAGAGAGAGAGAGAGAGAGAGAGAGAGAGAGAGAGAGAGAGAGAGAGAGATAGATGCTAAATTATCAGGTGACCCAATTTGCTCGTAGCCCTCAGCTTTCTGCTGGGTTTGACCCAACGCAGTCGTCTAACCATCAGGTATGTAACTAACTTCCTACCTTAAAAAGGTACCACCTCTCTGTTATGGAAAGGGAAAGGTGTTTGTTTAGTTCTACTGGTCATTAGTGTTTGTGTTTGTGTGCTGTTTTTGGAGCTGAAGAGAACCACATCTGTTTGTTTTTATAGGAGCAGGTGTTTGGAATCATGTCGGAAGAGTGTGTTTGTTCGTTTGTTTTTCAATTCGTTGTTCCTGTTTATGGGCTGAATATCTTGTCCTGTTCATTAGGGGCCTTCTCGTTTGAGTTGTTCTGCCCTAAAATGAAAGACTGCAGTGTCTGCAAAAGTACAAAACTGGGAAAAATGGTAGATACTGCAGTTGTCTCTTGCCTTACTGCTGATTTTGTAGATACTGCAAATGGGACCCCCTAAATAAAGCACTGAAGAATCATTCTGAAACTGCAGTAACTTGTGGTATTAGTGTTCCACGAGCCCAGTACTGCACCAAAATGGAAGACCGCAATGTTTGCAAAAATACAAAACTGAGAAAAATGGTAGTTACTACAGTTTTCCCTGGCGTCTCTACTGTTTTGTGGATACTGCAAATGGGACCCCCTAAATGAAGCATTGAAGAGTCATTCTGAAACTGCAGTAAACTTGTGTATTAGCGTTTCTGAGCCCAGTAGGTGGCATATCTCAATTTCGAAAATTTTGCAGATACTGCAGTTTTCCATTTGAGGGCAGTGTTGTGCTCTTTTGTTGCTGTTGTGAGTTGTGGTTGTGTTTACAAGTTGTAGGCTTTTGATGATGGTGGTGATGAGTGATGATGATAATGATGAATGTTTTCAAGAAGCTGGAAGCTTCATCTGACAATGCTTTTTAGTTTTCTGAAAAGAAAACTATTGTGCCGGCTTAAATGGAAAACTGCAGTATCTGCACTTTTTCTGTCCGCCCTCAGATAAAAAAAAAAACTACTGAGGCTAGATGGCTGCAAATTGGTTTGTTGATCATCCACCCTCCAGTCATCAAACATACCAAACTGCAGCTCTCTAGCCTCAGTACTTTTTATTTTTATTTAAGGTTGAAGTTATCCATAATCGTGAGTCTGGCAACGATAAGAAGAGGCCACCACCAGGCCGTGGTTAAAGTTTCATGGGCCATGGCTCATACAGCATTGTACCGAGACCACCGAAAGATAGATCTATTTTCTGTGGCCTTGATTATACGCTGTACAGAAAACTCGATAACGCCGAAGAAACTTATGCGCATTTTTTTACTGGTTTGTATTGATATTGCAAGCTCCTACAACTGGAGAAACACACGTATGGCAACACCGCTCTATTCACAGCTCATTAGCTGCTTGGGGACGTTGATGCAAAAGTCAATTGATCTCTTCTGCTTGCTGTTTTCGTTCCGTTGACTGGTTCCTTGATGGGTGGGGGTGGAGGGGATAGGGCCTTGAATACGGGGAGGGGAGCCCCCCTTTCACACCCACCCCTATCTCCTTAGGATACCATTATTTAAATCAGTGTTGCGTAATGGTGGTGGGGCCTTTTGCTAAGGGCTAGATTCTCTAGGTAGTCCCTTAGGATAAAAAGGATTAATATTATTATTATTATTATTATTATTATTATTATTATTATTGAGACTTGCGTCATTTAAGTGCTCAGTTAAGTTTCATTGTTTAAAGTGGTGTCTGTTACAATTGTATTTAAAGTGACGTCACCTGAATTATTATTGTAATAAGAAATGATTGAGGGAATATTAACTAAAACGTATTGTGTTGTTTGTGTGATTTCTGAACGAGGCCACGGCAGATTGTGCATATATATATATATATATATATATATATATATATATATATATATATATATATATATATATATATATATATATATATATAATATATATATATATACATACACGTATAATATAATATACATATATATACATATATACATATATATATATATATGTATATATACATATATATATATATATATATATATATATATATATATATATATATATATATATATATATATATATATATATATATATATATATATATATATATATATATATATATATATATATATATATATATATATATATATATATATATATATATATATATATATATATATATATATATATATATATATATATATATATATATATACACACACACATTATATACACATATATATAGACACGTGTGTATATATATATATATGTATATTATATATGCG
>NC_089753.1:27533912-27558912 GCF_040412425.1 Macrobrachium rosenbergii | reverse complement strand
GAGAGTTTTAACTTAACCATATTTCTTAATTTGTATGTGTTTTTGTACTTATGTTATTATTATTATTATTATTATTATTATTATTATTATTATTATTTTATTATTATTATTTGAAATAATACTTGCAAGTGCATTTTGTAAGCACGGTTTTTATATCATTTAATTAAAACGCTATGTCAAATTTGTATATGTACATATATGTATATATATACTAATATATATATATATATATATATATATATATATATATATATATATATATATATATATATATATATATATATATATATATATATATTTTAATACATAATGTATTCCGTAATGTATTGGGCTTTATCGTAATCCATTACTGTAATTAAAAATGAAAATTACTTGAGGAAATGTATTTAAGAATCTAGACCTCTGTTCAAACTGTGCGTAATAATATGATGTTATGACCTTAGGCGTTATTTAACCTAGCTTCAGTTAAACCAGTGTATATGATTAGACCACAACGCGGCTTAGTAATTACGAACAGTAATTAAGATAGACCTGGTAGCGCGGTACAGTCAGTAAGGCCATGTAATTACCAAAGGCCTATGGTTGGAGCCTGCATTTGACGGGTTTGTAGTGGATAGAGCAGTGTTTCTCAACCTTTTTTTTTTTTTGGCAGTGACCCAGAATCTTGTCCAAATTAACCCTGGCGACCCATGCCCCCATAGACATAATCTTTTTATATAATTATGCTTATGAAAACGTGTTCCAGAAACAAACAAGTAAAATATGCGCCGAAGTTTCCTCGGCGCCATCGAGTTTTCTGTACAGCCGCTACAGCGTATTTGAATCAAAGCCACCGAAAATAGATCTGTCTTTCGGTGGTCTCGGTATAATGCCGTATGAGCCGCGGCCCGTGAAACTTAAACCACTGCCCGATGGTGGCCTATCCTGTATCGTTGCCAGAAGCACGATTATGGCTAACTTTGACCTTAAATATAATCAAAACTGCTGAGGCTAGAGGGCTGCGATTTGGTATGCTTGGTGATTGGAGGGTGGATGATCAACATACCAATTTGCAACTCTCTAGCGTCAGTTTAAGATCTGAGGGCGGACAGAATAAAGTTTGGACGGACAGACAAAGCCGGCATAATAGTTTTCTTTTACAGAAAACTAAAATGACATGCAGAGGTTCAACGGCCGTCAAATCTAAAAGACACAAGAGTCTATGTTGGGAAGATTTCCGACCTCAGTTAAATGTCCTATGTCTCTATAATATTCTGCTTAGATATGAATGAATTGTGTATTCTTAATGCAATATTTTCTGTAATAATAATAATAATAATAATAATAATAATATTGGGGAAATGGTTTGGCCACCCAACTTTCCAAGTTATAACTAAATTGTGTTTATAGAGAACAGTGAAAAAATGACTAAAAAAACCGATACGTATATGCCTGCACACACACACACACACGCACATATATGTATGTGTGTGTGTATTGTATATTATTTACATATGTTTGTGTTTGTTTTATCAAGCAGAGTGTTGATGTACGTTACGAACTCATACAAAGGATGTTTCAATCGTAAACAACGACAGTAAACTGCTTTCAGAGAATTTTAGGAATGAGAGAGAGAGAGAGAGAGAGAGAGAGAGAGAGAGAGAGAGAGAGAGAGACATATACTGGCAACAGGATGCCACCTAATCTCCAGGTGGGCCTCCGGTGTGACAACACCTGCCCCCGCCCCAAGATTTCCGGTGTATGAATGACCACTGACTCTGTCACGCCAGATGACTTGAAGGTCGTTCGTAAATGTTTTAAATTTTTATGTTAATATGTGGACGCTTTCGTCTTGGAGATGAGTGGAAATCATTTCAAGAGGATTCTGACTTTCAAGCAGGCAGTTGAGAGAGAGAGAGAGAGAGAGAGAGAGAGAGAGAGAGAGAGAGAGAGAGAGAGAGAGACGAGTGTGTTTTCATTTCAAGACATGATATGATCTTGTGTTATAAGTATAAGGAGAGAGAGAGAGAGAGAGATGAATAAAACGAGTGTATTATCATGTTAAATCGTACTATAGTCTTGTTATAAAGTAAGTATATGATGGGAGAGAGAGAGAGAGAGAGACAGACAGAGAGAGAGAGAGAGAGAGATGAATAAAACGAGTGTATTTCCATGTTAAATTATACTATGATCCTCTTATTTTGTAAGTATTTGGAGAGTAACCATAGAGAGAGAGAGAGAGAGAGAGAGAGAGAGAGAGAGAGAGAGAGAGAGAGAGAGAGAAGGATGAATAAAATGATTGTATTTTCGTATCAAACTAAAACGTTTTGTCTCCTGACAAAATTTTTCTGAATATTGTTAAGAATATAGGCGTCTAGAAACTATTTTTTTTTTCTTTTAAGAATTCCAGGACTGATACTGTTAAAGGAATTTTTTTTTTTTTTTTTAGCAAAATATGGCCCAGATTAAGAGAAAATATCAGGAAATGTTTTCGTGACGGAATGGTAATGAATTCAAATGGAAATGAAAGTAAGGAGCATTTCTCGTTCCAAATTTCCCTCTCTCTCTCTCTCTCTCTCTCTCTCTCTCTCTCTCTGGATGAAATATGTAGAAACTGGATGAAATATGTAGAAATCACAAGGACTGGACTATACTCCTAACTGGAGACTTTAACTTTCCTTTTGTAGAATGGAAAGAACGAATAGAGACTGTGGTTGTATTTATACATATAAAAAGAGAGCAATAGTAGTGCAGAAGATAAGAGGCAATTTGAAAAGCTATTAGATATGCTACTAGAACATAACATTCAGCAAATAAATCACCTACCAACAAGAAAGGATAATATTTTAGACCTAGTATTTGTGAATGAGGTGAACTATGTTAAAGAAATAATAGTATATAACACGAGTATTTCTCCTGGACCATAATGTCATAGAATTAACAGTCCGTTCCAGAACATACGAAAACAAAGAAAAGCAAGAGACGAAAAATGGGAAGGATATGGAAAATACAATTTCTATAGTAAGAATATAAATTGGTCAAAAATAAATGAAGAATTAAACAAAGAATGGGAAAACATATTTGTAAGTGATGATATACAGGTAAATACCGATATATTATATAAAATATTAGAGGAAATAGTGGAAAAATATATACCAAGAAAAAAGTAAGCATCAGTCACGAATTCCAAGAGACAGAAGGATCTTGTTCAGAAAATTAGAAAGTGGAAAAAAGCTCTTGCAAAAGAAAAGAATGCATGGAAAGTGATGGAACTAAAAAGTAAGATAGAAAATGCAGAACAAAAGATTATACAATCAAAAGAAAATGAAAAATGGAACCTAGAAGAAATGACACTACAAAATATCAAGCAAAACCCTAAAATTTTTATTCATATGCAAAAAAGATGAATAAAATAAGAGTAGAAATAGGCCCTCTAAGAATTGAAGGGCGATTAACGAATGAAAAAGGAAATATGTAACATATTAGCAGAAAGATATAAGAGTGAATTTACACCTAAATTGACAATGAAGATAATGATACAGAAATAAGAGATGAAAATACTGAATACTTATCAGATATAGATATTACAGAAGCCGATATTGTGCAGGCTATTAATGAAATTAAAAATGGATCAGCAGCAGGACCAGATGGAGTACCTGCCATATTGTTAAAGAAAGTGGTTCATTCAATCGCAAAGCCGCTAGCAATATTATTAAGGCAAAGTATAGATACAGGCAAGATTTATGATGAGCATAAATTAGCATATATTACTCCTACTTTCAAAAGTGGTTCAAGACTAGAGGCAAGTAATTATAGGCCTGTGAGTCTGACATCTCATATTATGAAAGTATATGAAAGGGTAATGAAAAAATATAATGAAACATTTAATGAAAAATAGATTGTTCAATATAGGACAACATGGTTTTGTACCGGAAAAAGTACACAAACCCAACTGTTAGTCCACCATGAAAGCATATATATAAAAATATGATGAATGAAAAAGATACAGATGTGGTTTACCTAGACTTTGCAAAAGCTTTTGACAAGGTAGATCATAATATATTAGCGAAAAAATTAGAAAACATAACATTGTTGACAAAGTAGGAAGATGGATAAAAGAATTTTTGCAAAATCGAAAACAGATAGTGATTGCAAACGATGAGAAATCGGATGAAGCTACGGTAATATCCGGTGTACCACAGGGTACGGTGTTAGCTGCATTGCTGTTTGTGATTATGATTGCAGACATAGACAGTAATGTTAAGGACTCAGTAGTAAGAAGTTTCGCAGATGACACAAGAATAAGTAGAGAAATTGCTTGTGATGAAGATAGGAACTCGCTACAAAGAGACCTAAACAAAATATATAAATGGGCAGAGATAAATAGGATGGTATTTAACTCTGATAAATTTGAATCAATGAACTATGGTGATAAAGTAGGAATGCTATATGCATATAAAGGACCTAATAATGAGACAATCACAAACAAGGAAGCAGTTAAAGACCTTGGTGTGATGTTGAATAGAATATGTTATGCAATGATCAAATAGCAATTCTATTGGCAAAATGCAAAGCAAAAATGGAATGTTGTTCCGGCACTTCAAAACTAGAAAAGCTGAACACATGATTATGCTTTATAAAACGTACGTGCGTAGTCCACTTGAATATTGCAATATAATATGGTACCCACACTACCAAAAGGATATTGCACAAATAGAGAGTGTACAAAGGTCATTTACAGCTAGAATAGAAGTTAAGGACCTTGACTACTGGGAAAGACTACAATTCTTAAATTTATATAGTCTTGAAAGGAGAAGAGAACGCTACATGGTAATTCAAGCATGGAAACAGATAGAAGGAATTACCGAAAACATCATGGAACTAAAATTATCAAAAAGAGCAAGCAGAGGTAGATTAATAGTGCCAAAAACTATACCAGGAAGATTAAGGAAAGCACACAGGACATTAATCCACCACGCACCAGCATCGATAATGCAGCGTCTATTCAATGCGCTACCAGCTCATCTGAGGAACATAACAGGAGTGAGCGTAGATGTGTTTAAGAATAAGCTCGACAAATATCTAAGATGCATCCCAGACCATCCAAGACTGGAAGATGCAAAATATACCGGAAGATGCGTTAGCAACTCTCTGGTAGACATCAAAGGTGCCTCACACTGAGGGACCTGGGGCAACCCGAACGAATTGTAAGGTCTGTAAGGTAAGGTCTCTCTCTCTCTCTCTCTCTCTCAAAATATGCGAAATGCCTATCGGTATGCCGGTAGTCAATTCTCTCTCTCTCTCTCTCTCTCTCTCTCTCTCTCTCTCTCTCTCTCTCTCTCTCTCTCTCTCTCTCTCAGGAATGCCACCACCTACAACACAGGTATCGAATTGTCTAACAATCCGATTCGGGCCGATCATTGCATAATTGATAAGTATTGCAGAGGTGCCCACCTCCGCCAAGTGACGTCACGCACCGACCGGCCAGGAGGAGGAGGTATGAAGAAAAAGAAGAAGAAGAAAAAGAAGAAGAAGAAGAAGCAGACTTCGGACATTGCAGTAGTCAACTGCAAGAAGCCGGATAATGCAGTATATACCGTATACCGTCTGTAATACAGTAGGCGGCTGTTCTCGACCTTCAATGCTCTATCGGCATGCGACGCCATAAACCGCAAGCGTGTGATTGAAAGACGCCTCTGTTGTCAGTCTTGGGTTTTGTGTGTTTATGGTTTCCCAGGAGAGAGAGAGAGAGAGAGAGAGAGAGAGAGAGAGAGAGAGAGAGAATTTTACATGTATCCGGGGTAGCTACAGTCTTAACAGCAGGAGGGTTAAGACGAGAGAGAGAGAGAGAGAGAGAGAGAGAGAGAGAGAGAGAGAGAGAGAGAGAGAGAATTTTACATGTATCCGGGGTAGCTACAGTCTTAACAGCAGGAGGGTTAAGACAGGAGAGAGAGAGAGAGAGAGAGAGAGAGAGAGAGAGAGAGAGAGAGAGAGAGAGAGCTTACATACATCCCTCCATCAGAGAGAGAAGAGAGAGAGAGAGAGAGAGAGAGAGAGAGAGAGAGAGAGAGAGAGGTGTAGCTACATAGTCCCTCCATCAGAGAATGTTTTGTACGAGAGAGAGAGAGAGAGAGAGAAAATAAAATTCTGTGAAACGGACAAAAAAAAAAAAAAAAAAATCTGAAACTCTTTACAGGATGGAATTTTGAGAACCTTATCCTGACCAGGTCAGCCCTAAAGTACTAAAACAATTGAATTCCTGTGACGCCACCCGTGTAAATCCTCCGTAGGGATCACTGCACCTCACGCGGTGCACTGTAGGCATTACCTCAGGGTCTTCGTAGCGACCCTTCGTTCCCCTAGCTGCAACCCCTTTCATCGCTTTTACTGTACTTCCGTTCGTATTCTCTATCTTCCATCGTACTTTCCTTAACCCTATCCTAATAATTGATTCATAGTGCAACTGCGAGTTTTAGTTTTCTGTAAAAGAAAGTTATTGTGACGGCTTTGTCTGTCCGTCCGCACTTTTTCTCTCCGCCCTCAGATCTTAAAAACTACTGAGGCTAGAGGGCTGCAAATGGGTATGTTGATCATCCACCCTCCAGTCATCAAACATACCAAATTGCAGCCCTCTAGCCTCAGTAATTTTTATTATATATAAGGTTAAAGTTAGCCATTATCGTGCGTCTGGAACGATATAGGCCAGGCCACCACCGAACCGTGGTTAAAAGATCTGTCCGCCCTCAGACCTTATAAACTACTGAGGCTAGAGGGGCTACAAATTGGTATGTTGATCATCCACCCTCCAATCATCAAACATGCCAAATTGCAGCCTTCTAGCCTCAGTAGTTTTCATTTTATTTAAGGTTAAAGTTATCCATAATGGTGCGTCTGGCAACGCTATAGGACAACCCACCACCGGGCTGTGTCTGAAAGCTGTATGGCCCGTGGCTCATACACCATTATACACTCTCCAGAAAACTAGATTTTTTTTTTACTTGTTTATTCCTGTGACACCTTTCAAACCTTTTAACTCTCTCTTTTCAGCGCCGAATGACCTCATCTTGACACTTTGCATAAATCCTATATTCAATTCCTATGTTAAACTCCCTCGTAGATGCAGTTTTAACGAGCTTATGTCATTGCATACCAAAGATTCCTGCCTGATCTTCGTTCTGAGAATCTCAGAGGCCAGTGATTGGCTGATCAAGTATTTGTGACAGACTTGTGCTTATTCACACCCGACATTCTTCTCGAAACCGCAACTCTGATATTATTATTATTATTATTATTATTATTATTATTATTATTATTATTGAGATGAACCATTATTCACATGGACCAAGCCCACCAAAATGGTCATTGACTTGAAATTCAAGCTTCTATTATTATTATTATTATTATTATTATTATTATTATTATTATTATTATTACAAGCTTCCAAAGAATATTATGGTGTTCATTCGAAAGAAATAACAGAAGATAATGGGAAATGCAGAAAGAGAAGAAGACCAGTTATTAGAAAAAGCAGATAAATTAACAAATCAACAAATAAATAAAAATGCAGTAAATTAAAACATTAAAATACACGCCGGCTTGTATTCAGTGTCGTAACGCCAGTACAGGTACCTGAGAGAAACAATGTTTACAGGAACGGTTCTCGTTGTTTACCTTCCCGCGTCAAAAGCAGATCAACATTGGCCCTTTCGCCTCTGGCAAGGCACACACGTAAGCAACCGCCCACCTACCTACACACTGAGGAAGTTTACAGTTCACTACACAAAGTAAGGGTGTAGAAACACCATCGAAACGCCATCGACTCCCTGTTGGGACCGAGTCGTGACCGACGGGAATGTAGCCCAATTCTAGATTCCGTGTATTTTAATATTTGGCTTTCATTTTCCTGTGCATTTTACTTATTCGTTCATTTATTTGTTGACATATCTGTTTTTTCTAAAAAGTGATCTCATAATCTTTCTGTATTTTCCATTACCTTTGTTAATTCTTTCCAGTTAACACCATAATGTTCTTTGGATTCTTGTATTTCGAGTCAGTGGCCCCTTTGGGGGGGGCTTGGTCCATATCAGTAATGGTTCATCTCCTGAATAATAATAATAATAATAATAATAATAATAATAATAATTATTATTATTATTATTATTAATATTATTAATAATAATAACAATAATATGTGTATGTATATGTATGTGTGTATGTACTGCATAGGTTTAACTTTCATTTGCGTAACGCGTTTGTGATTATGTTTGTGTGTATTGCATTCATGTACCGTAAGAGTTGGTTTGTTTATATGCCACGTATGTGCAAGTGTATGTGTGTCACACATAATTTTACACTGCATAGGCAAACCTATGAAAATACTGCTACATCTCCCACGGTAGCCATAAGGCGGTGTCTTCTGAAGGCACTCACCATTGCCGGGGTGAGGTTGCTAGCCCCACGTTCTTCCAACCTTCCCCGGGATGAGGCACCTACTCCCATCTTCCTTCTCGCATGCCGGCGACCCACAGCAGTCGAATATCCCCTGGACCACGGGGAACTCACCAGCACCAGTCCCGTTGAAGCTTTTATCCATGAGATATTGAACAGATTCCTCCAACCAATTGAGTTCGTGTTCAAGTGACACAGGATTCCTGACGATTATCAGGATGGTATTCGCGTCTCTCTCTCTCTCTCTCTCTCTCTCTCTCTCTCTCTCTCTCTCTGAAGAAGAAGAGAAGAGGTTGAAGACGAAATTGTGGTGATGGTGATGATGATGACATAAAAAGGAAAATGAAAGTGTGTGATGGTGATGGAGGGAGAGGTTGGAAGAGGGAAGATAATTTAGTGATGATGATAGTGAATGATGATGATGATCTGAAGAAATGAATAGTGGTAGGAGACCAAATAAAGATGATGATGATGAGGAGGAGGAAGACCTAAAGGAATAAAAGAGTGGTAGGAGAGACCAAATAAAGATGATGATGATGATGATTGCTATGAGGTAGAGGACCAGAAATAGTGATAGCGTTTGAGGAGGAGGAGGAGGAGGAGGAGGAGGAGCAAGAGAATTTGGTGGATGGTGGTGGTGGTGGCAGTGGTCAGAGAAAGAGAGAGAGAGAGAGAGAGAGAGAGAGAGAGAGGAGAGGGAGAGAGGAAGGGGAGGGGGAGGTATCATTCGAGAGAGAGAACGTCGAGTTGCTGGCTGAGCTGAGCAAGGCAGGCGCCCCTCCCTCCTCCTCCCTTCCCTCCTAGAGGAGGGGAGGGGGGGAAGGGTGGTCTCACCAGCACAGTCACACACAGGAGGGCCCCGGCCGTAACCGTTCCCGTTCGTCAGTTCTGGTTGTGACAGGGAAGGGAAGGGACGTGCTCTCTCTCGGCAGTCGCCCGCGTTAGCACTGCACCCCTACTGCGGCGGTGCCAGGGCCACCCATATCTCTCTCTCTCTCTCTGCCTCTGGACGTTTGGTGCGTGTGTCTCTCTCTCGGAAAGATTACAAGTCAGACCCCTTCGGTTGTCTCGGGTTTTTTCCGCTTTTGTTTCGAACTCTCTGACGAAGGAGAAGAAGAAGAAGGGGGCCTCTCAGCGCCGCCTCCTCTTCATCTAGTGCGTTTGTGTTTTTCGTGTGTGTATATATCTATCTCTATCTCTCTCTCTCTCTCTCTACGTGTGTGCGTTTGGAGAAGATTAGTGCTCTCTCTCTCTCTATCTTTCTCTCTTTCTCATTCTCTCCATCTATCTCTCTCTCTCTCTCTCTCGTTCGTACGTGCGTTTTCGTGCTTTCATTGGCCTCTCTCTCTCCCTCCCCTGGTACTGTTTGCGAGATATAACGAGCGAGGGAGAATCGTTTGGTGTCGTCCACGGAACAGACACAAGAAAAAGGAGAAGAAGCGTTAACAGACTGTCTCTGTCTGTCTGTCGGAAAGAACAGGCTGGTAGTCAGTCAGTGCTCGGAGATTCGTTTGGTGTCCGCGGAACAGACACCATTGAAACAGACAGACAGAGAAGAAGAAGAAGAAGAAGAAGGAGCGTTAACAGATTGGCTGTGTCTGTTTGTCTGTCAGAAAGAACAGGCTGGTGGTCAGTCAGTCAGTTAGTCAGTTGCAAGTGACAGTCAGTGCTCGCCCCCCCCCCCCTCTCTCTCTCTCTCTGTCACTCTCTATCTGTCTCCAGGAACAGACACTGACAGACAGGAGAAGAAGCACCACTAACAGACTGGCTGTCAGAAAGAACAGCAGGCTGGTAGTTGTCTGTTGTGAGTAACACTCTCTCTCTCTCTCTCTCTCTCTCTCTCTCTCTCTCTCTCTCTCTCTCTCTCTCCTTCGGTGCAGGCTTTAAATTTTTTTTTTTTATTCGAAGCCTTTGACTTTCCCGAAGGAGCCGTGAAGTACCGACGGAGGGTACCCTGGCGGGGGGGCGTCTGGTGCCGCCGGAGAGCTCTGGGCATGTGAGAGGGGTATCGGGCATGCCGGGGGTGGACTGACCCCTCCTCCTGCCATGGTGGCTGAGCCGCCCCAGAATGAGGGGAGGGGGGAGTCCCGCCCTTCGAAGGACGACGTCTCCTCCTCCTCCTCCTCCACCTCCTCTTCCCGCAACAACAATAACAACAACAATCGTAACAATCATCGCGTATTACCTCAGAGGGGGGGAGACCACCACCTGGGTGGTGGTGGTAGTAATAGTAGTAGTAATAGGACCTCCTCCCCGCCGCACGATGGAAAACAACAACAACAACAACAGTCGCAACAACATCATGATCAACATCATCATCAACATCACCAGCAACATCAGTCACCACCATCCACTTCGGCGTCGTTACCGTCATCAACAACAACATCAAGAACAACAGCACCAACAACAACAACAACAACAACAGCGTCTTCCGAATGTGATAACAACAGCAGCCACCCGGTGGATAAAGCCTCCTCCCCCTCCTCCTCCTCCTCCTCCTCTCCCAAGGGGACGAGTCATCAACAACAACATCAAAAGGCCTCATCGTCATCATCATCATCATCAGCGTCATCGCCATCGCAACAACACAACCTCAATAATCATCGCCAGCAACAACAACAACAACAGCAGCATCACAACAACAACGTTGTTCCCCCCGGCAGGGAACAACAACAGCAAGTGCCTCTCCTCCAACCCTCTTGTATACGTAATCAACAACAGCCAGGACAAGAGCAACAACAATATCAACAACAACAACAACAAACACAACAGCGGCAGGAACAACAACAACAACAACAACACAGTCCTCCTCCTGGGCAGATGACGGAGGAACGCCCTCGGAGGGCGCCCGCCGACGGTGACGAAGGTAACGGCATGTCCTTTCCTCCTGGGAGGTCAGTCGTCCCTCCTGACGGAGGCGGCGACGAAGAAGAAGGGCAAGGCCTTTGCTCAAGCCCGAGGGGCGCCGTGAGTGTTGGAGATGCCGGGAGGAGGGATGGAGGCGTTGGAGTAGAAGGAGGAGGGCGAAGAGGTCCTGACGGCGAGGGAAGAAGGACCGCCAGCAGGAGTGTGAGGTCCTACGGGGATGAAGAAGAAGGGGAAGAGGAAGAAGAAGAGGAGGAGGACCTGGAAGTGGTGGTGGATGGTCCCAAGGGCACTGTGAGCACTGGCTCCTCCTCCTCCGCCCCCGCCGCCCCCGCCCGTCGGAACAGCTGCGGCAGCGTGAACAGCAGCAAGAGCAGCAGCAACAGCAGTAACAGCAACAGCAGCAAGCACTCCATCGGGAAGGTGTGCGAGGGGCAGGTGTGGGTGCGGGGGGGCACCCTGCCCGACCTCAGCGAGTTCGAGAGGGTGTGGGAAGCCGCCCCCGAGGTCATCATCAAACCGGCTACCTTAGCCTCCTCCGAAACGCTGACGCCCACGGAGGCGCTCACACCCACTCCCACCCACACCCTGGACTCCCTGGTGGAGGCCCACAGTGACCCAAGTGCCTTTAATGACCCTCAGGACAACAACAGCCATTTCATCCCTCATCATCATCATCATCATCATTACCCTCCTGACGAAGGAGAAGACGAGAAGCAAAAGCAAAAGCAGCAGGAGGACGACAGCAGCCGTAGCTCGGACTTGCTGCCCTCCCGCGGCGGCGACGACCTAGTGGTGGGCGCCGTGGGCGGAGGCGGTCACGCCTGCGGCTGCGGCGTCGAGGTGGGCGGCTTGGACGAGTCCTGCGGGCGGTGCCCCTCGTGCCCCGCCCCGGCCGACGTCTACGTGAGCGAACAGTTCCCCTCGAGCGACCCCCTGGAGTGCGTGGACGGGTCCACCCACACCTTGCACGTCGACCTGACCACGGGCGAGGTGCAGTTGCACATGCACGTGGCCGACCCCGAGAAGGGACCGTTGCCCCCCGACCTGCTGCCGCCCACGGCGGTGGCGGGCGACCCCACCAATAAGTGCCTCCACGACCCCTGTCCTCTCCTGCCCCCGCCCACCACTAGCCACGACCCAGACGACCACCATCAACCTGTCAAGAAATCCATCACTTTCGTGAGTGCCCAAAATTTAGTTTATTATACCTTTTTTTTTTTTTCATTTCTTGCTGGTTTGTATATCTGTCTATCTATCTATCTATCTATCTATATATATATATATATATATATATATATATATATATATATATATATATATATATATATATATATATATATAAATATAAGCACATTGCCTCATTTTCAGAATACATTTTATCATTTTTGTCTGCTCCTACTGCTTTGTATAAAAAGATTACCACGACTCGGCACCAGAATATATTTTATAACTTTTCCTTTCTTGCTTTCTTGCTGCTTTGTATAAAAATGACTAAGACTCAGTTCCAAAATGTTTTATATTTTATAACCCTTCTCTTCCTGCTGCTTTGTATGAAAAATTACTTAGCCTTAGTTCCAAGATATATTTTGTAACTTTTTTTCTTCTTTTCTTGTTGCTATGTATAAAAAATGACTAAAACTCAGTTCCAAAATATATTTTATAACCTTTTTATTTTCCTTCTCCTTTGTATATAAAAATACTTGGCTTCAGTTCCTAAATATATTTTATAACTTTTATTTTAAAACTGCTTTGCATAAAAAAATAACTTTTTCCATTTTATATCTTTTTTTTCTTTTGATACTGCTTTGTATAAAAAAATTACTCGTTCATTCCCAAAATAATTTCTTCATTTCCAAAATAATTTTATATCTTTTTTCTTTTGATACTGCTTTGTATAAAAAAAATTACTTGGATTCATTCCCAAAATAATTTCTTCATTTCCAAAATAATTTTATAACACTTCTTTTTCTACTGCTTTGTTTAAAAACAACTTAAGTTCAGTTCCAAAATAATGTGTTTTGTAACTTTTTTTTTTTTTCCTTTTAGTAACTCCATATATGCTTTGTATATAAAAAAAAACACTTGCCCTCAATTCCAAAATATTATGTTTTGTGATGTTTTTCTTTTAGTAACTCCATATTTGTTTTGTGTAAAAAAATACTTAGTCTCAGTTTCAAAATATTTGTAATTTGTAATTGATTTTAATTAGGTAGTTCCATATTTGCTTTCTATAAAGTATCACATACCATAATATTTTAATAAATAAAATGTAAATGGACCTTCTAAAAATAAAGGAAGTCACAAATATCTTTAAAAAATGAGACAGTTTGTATATATACTGTATATATATTATATATATATATATATATGTATATGTATATATATATATATATATATATATATATATATATATATATATATATATATATATATATATATATATATATATATATATATATATATATATATATATATATATATATATATATATGTGTGTGTGTGTGTGTGTGTGTGTGTGTGTGTGTGTGTGTGTGTGTGTGTGTGTGTGTGTGTATAGACTTAGTGTTTATTTATGGGACGTTTATCTGTTTATCTGCTTGTGATTCGCTGTTGCGTCGTTCCGATTAACCTTGTCATTGCACAGCAACACCCACCTGGCATTCATGCACAAACGTGCCTCCTAGTTACAGCAGGAGGAGGAGGAGGAGGAGGAGGAGGAGGAGGAGGCGGCTACGGATGAGTCATCATCTTACATCGGAACCAGTCACTGTCGACTATATTAAGCAGTCGCTGTTGACTATTAATGATAAAATACAGTCACTGTCGACTATATTAAGCAGTCACTGTTGACTATTAATAATAAAATAGACACTGTCGACTATATTAAGCAGTCACTGTCGACTATTATTAATAAAATACAGTCACTGTCGACTAATTAAAAATAAAGTCAGTGTCGAGTATTAATAATATAAAAACAGTCGATTAATAGTAATAAAAAACAATAAAAAAATGCCCCGAAGTTTCTTCTGCGCAATCGAGTTTTCTGTAGAGCGTATAATCAAAGCCACCGAAAATAGATGTAGCTTTCGGTGGTCTCGACATAATGCTGTATGAGCCGCGGACCATGAAATTTTTAACTATGGGCCGGTGGTGGTCTGGCCTATATTGTTGCCAGACGCACGATTATGGCTGACTTTAACCTTATATATAATAAAAACTACTGAGGCCAGAGGGTTGCAATTTGGTATGTTTGATGACTGGAGGGTGGGTGATCAACATACCAATTTGCAGCCCTCTAGCCTCAGTAGTTTTTAAGATAGTTTTCTTTTCAGAAAACTAAAAAAAAACCTGTCACATTAGACCATAAATAACAGAGAATACAATACAATGGGATCCCCTATACAGCATAATACGGAAGAATAGAATAAGCATCTGCAAGAGTATTTAAGTTGTCTTTTTTTCTCTTAGTTTGAAACAAGGAAGACAACAAAATAACTTTTTATTTTTGGTCGGATCGTGAGTGCCAGCATGTCTTCTGTGCCACCTGTTTTTATTCTGTATGGTGACTTTAACTTGCATTCTCTCTCTCTCTCTCTCTCTCTCTCTCTCTCTCTCTCTCTCTCTCTCTCTCTCTCTCTCTCTCTCTCTCTCTCTCGTTTGTAGTTTTAACTCATTTCAAAGCAGGGTTTTTGAGCATTCTGTTAAAAATATAGCTACCCCAGATTTGTCTTAAAATCTCTCTCTCTCTCTCTCTCTCTCTCTCTCTCTCTCTCTCTCTCTCTCTCTCTCTCTCTCTCTCTCTCTCTCTCTCTCTCTCAAGATTCTAAAAATAGGTCGTTTCATGTGTTCGCTGGTAGGTCTGTGAGAGTGAATATTGTTATATGTCAGACCTTTGTTTAGTGGAATATATTGATGTACTTTCAGCAAATGTATTCCTTGTCGAAGACCTTTGATATTGTGGCACCAGATATATATATATATATATATATATATATATATATATATATATATATATATATATATATATATATATATATATATATTATATATATATATATATATATATATATATATATATAGTTACTCAGTCCATGAGACCAGAAAAATAAAAATATACATGGAGGTTCCGGCAATCTCTCTCTCTCTCTCTCTCTCTCTCTCTCTCTCTCTCTCTCTCTCTCTCTCTCTCTCTCTCTCTCTCTCTGAAACGGGTTTGATTTCGTGTCTAAAACAAGAAAAAAAAACTTTTGCGTAAACTACGGAAAGAAGAAGTAATTGAGAAATTGAAATGTGACTTTAGTCTTTATCAGTGTTTTTTATTTTTATTTTTTTCTCATTTCGTTTCCGAAATTTCAATGAATGATTTTATGCTTCGGAATATTTGACGCAGTTTTTAGTAATGCTTCATGGAGTCAGGCTGTTGTTTGAAGCATTCAGTCAGTCTTTTTTTTTTTTTTTTTTTGAAGCATTTAGTTAGTCTGCTTTTGATGCACCAAGTCATTCTGTTAATAAAGAATTTAGTCAGTCTGTTTTTGAAGTATTCTGCCAGTATGGTTTTGAAGCATTCATTCAGTCTGTTTTTGAAGCATTTTGAAGCATTCAGTCAGTCTGTTTTTGAAGCATTTTGAAGCATTTAGTCAAAATGTTTTTGAAATATTCAGACAATCTCAGTCTGTTTTGTCAAAATGTTTTGAAATATTCAGTCTTTTTTTTTTTTTTTTTTTTTCGCCGTTTGAATATTTCTAAAATGAATGGAAAAGACATCAATATTTTGTTAGAATTACAAATTACGAACGGCCAGAAATACGAAAATAACAAAACAGAAGAAAGGAAGGAATCAGAACGGAAAAGATAAAAATTTAAATGATACTGTTGCAGTTTGTGAGTAGAGGGGAAAGTACGATAGAAGAATGAGCAAATAACGTGTAGAGTAAGGAAAAGGGAAAGGAAATTGTAATCGAGGAAATAAGAAGGAAAAATGTAATTGAGAAAATGTTGAAAAAGGTAACAAATCGAGAGAGAGAGAGAGAGAGAAAGAAAGAATAAAAGGATTAAAAAGGGTTCTGCTACTTAAACAGTTGTCAGGTGCATTCGCTGCGATGACGTCAGCGTTTGGGTGTCACGGTGGCAGGTGTTAGCTCTCTCTCTCTCTCTCTCTCTCTCTCTCTCTCTCTCTCTCTCTCTCTCTCTCTCTCTTCCTTTCTTGTCTTAACCCTGCTGCTGTTAGGACTGTAGCTACCACAGATTTATGTGAAATTTCTCTCTCTCTCTCTCTCTCTCTCTCTCTCTCTCTCTCCTTTTCTTGTCTTAACCCTGTTGCTGTTAGGACTGAAACTACCCCCGAAATTTTGTAAAACTCTCTCTCTCTCTCTCTCTCTCTCTCTCTCTCTCTCTCTCTCTCTCTCTCTCTCTCTCTCTCAGTGCCTTCCTCGCCCCAGCTTCCTCTCAGTTACAGTTCGAAAATATTTGTGGCCATTTTAAGGGAGTTCACGTAGCGAATTCAGTTGTATCAAGCCATTTGGATTTTGCATCGATAATTGATTGATTTACGGTCACTGAAATTGGCGTCACAGCTTGCGTTAATCAATAAAGTTATATTTTTTGTATACGCCATTTGACAGGGGTTGTTTTTAGAATGTATTTTCAGTCTGTAACCTAACAGCACGCGTTGTTTACATGCGGCTGTTAATTCTTGATTGACTATGTTTTGAAATGACAGGTAAATTGTCTTTTTGGTAGATGAACTATCAAAGTGGCCCGTATGTACATTTTTATAAGTATTATTTGTAAGTATTATATATATACGGGGTAGCTTAATTTTAAGTATTATTCACCTAAGGTGTAGCTCATTTATAAGTGTATTTATAAGCCGTATTTACATCACCCATTTTAGGCTGAAAAAACTTGTTTGAATTTTTTATTTCAAGTCATGAGAGGATTTAAGGCAGCAAGGGCGTGAACTTCATCGTCCCTTCTCTGCTCGTATGTAGAGGAGATTGGAAGGAGGCCAGGCCTTTCGTGTTGCCAAGGGACTCTCTCTCTCTCTCTCTCTCTCTCTCTCTCTCTCTCTCTCTCTCTCTCTCTCTCGGTCCTTCTGAAGGTATGACATTGATGCTTGTACGGTTTGAGAATGTACCAAACACAGATATCTTTGTATAATTGGAAGGTAGTCTCTCTCTCTCTCTCTCTCTCTCTCTCTCTCTCTCTCTCTCTCTCTCTCTCTCTCTCTCTCTCTCTCTCTCAATTTTGCTCCTTTTGAAGGTAAAGCGTCGATGTTTGTACGGTTTGAGAATTTACCAAACACAGATATCTTTGTATAATTGGAACCTCTCCCTCTCTCTCTCTCTCTCTCTCTCTCTCTCTCTCTCTCTCTCTCTCTCTCTCTCTCTCTCTCTCTCTCTCTCTGTCAGTTTTGCTCCTTCTGCAGGTATGACATCGACGTTTGCACAGAGTTTAAGATTGTACCAAACACAAGAGTCATTATAGAATTAGAAGAGTCTCTCTCTCTCTCTCTCTCTCTCTCTCTCTCTCTCTCTCTCTCTCTCTCTCTCTCTCTCTCTCTCTCTCTCTCTCTCTCTCACCGTTATGGAACTCTCAAGGCCACAAACAGATACATGGACTTTCTTGTCTTGCTCAAATATTTCTCTTGTCATTTTTTGAAATACAACCGCATGATGCCTTTCCCCCCTCCCCCCTCCCCAAGTGTCTTCCCTCCCCTCTTCCTCCCTCTCCCTCTCCCTCAACCCCCACCCCACTCACCAAAGAGAGGATAATAATCATGATCTCTTTCTAAACTGCAAGATGGGTATCTGGGCATATTCTGAAATGGCCTTGATATTTTGTGATCAGTTCAGGATGAATGTGATATATATATATATATATATATATATATATATATATATATATATATATATATATATATATATATATATATATATATATATTTATATTTATATATATAAAACTTCATCAATTGAAACAATTGTCCTGCGCATTAAAACAATTAATAACAAGACCTCATTTAAACGGATTGTATCTAACAGAGATTTTTATTCAAAAAAAGTTACAAACTTTCAAGGGCTTTCTGTCCTCATCGTCAGGTATCCGTAAAAAAATAGATGTGAGGAGAAGTCCTTGAAAGCTTGTAACTTTTTTAAATGAATATCTCCGTCAGATACCATCCTCTTGAAAGTGAGGTCCTGTTATTTGTGTGTGTGTGTATGTATGTATATATTTAACACACACGCACACACCGCACTATTTCAGTGAGAGAGAGAATCGACGAACATGTCCACCACACTGACACATATTCATTGAATTATTTTCACGAGAAAATTACAAGAATGTGACATTGACACGTGCGTGCGTGCATTATTTATGTGCCCTTGGGAGGAGGAGGAGGAAGAGGAGGGAGGAGGAGGGGAGGAGGAGGAGGAGGAGGTGGTGACCGTTCTCTTTGTCGGAAGCAGATCATACTAAATACTCTAGGATGAAGATGGCGTTGCATTTCTGATGAAGCCGGGAGGAAGAAGGAGAGGAAGGGAATCTAGAACGAAACTGGTGACGGCTCTCTCTCTCTCTCTCTCTCTCTCTCTCTCTCTCTCTCTCTTTTCTTGCCTTAGCCCTCTTGTTGGTAAGTTTGTAGGTACCTGGATTTATGTAAAATCTCTCTCTCTCTCTCTCTCTCTCTCTCTCTCTCTCTCTCTCTCTCTCTCTCTCTCTCTCTCTCTCTCATCTTAACCCTCCTGTCAGGATTATAGCTACTTCTGATTTATGTGAAATTTCTCTCTCTCTCTCTCTCTCTCTCTCTCTCTCTCTCTCTCTCTCTCTCTCTCTCTCTCTCTCTCTCTCTCGTCTTAACCCTCCTGTTAAGATTGTAGCTACCCCTGATGTATGTAAAATTCTCTATCTCTCTCTCTCTCAAATGTGTGTTTATGTATGTATTCACACGTACATGCCAATACATACATACAGATTATCAGTGTCTAACCAGCCGAAGCGACCCACCTACCGCAGAGATTAGGTTATGGGGAGCCGGGGAGCGGGGGTGAATTGTCATCAGTATAAGTATAAAGAAGTGAAGGAGGAGAAATAATTATTATTGTGTATTTATGCAGAACGAGCAGTCTGACTCTGGCTGAATCTGCACCGAGAATGGGTAATTTTCTCTCTCTCTCTCTCTCTCTCTCTCTCTCTCTCTCTCTCTCTCTCTCTCTCTCTCTCTCTCTCTCTCTCTCATTTCTTGTCTTAAACCTCTTGCTGTTAGGATTGTAGGTACCCCAGATTCTCTCTCTCTCTCTCTCTCTCTCTCTCTCTCTCTCTCTCTCTCTTCTAGTTAACACTCATGCTGTTAGAATTGTAGCTACCGCGGATTTGTTTAAAACTCACTCTCTCTCTCTCTCTCTCTCTCTCTCTCTCTCTCTCTCTCTCTCTCTCTCTCTCTCTCTCTCTCTCTCTCTCTCTCGTCCCATTTCCTCCTCCTGAGTAGCTATAACTTCAGGCGACGCTGTAGGGATTTGTTCCCGAAGGGGGTGAAAACTGAATGAAATCTCTCTCTCTCTCTCTCTCTCTCTCTCTCTCTCTCTCTCTCTCTCTCTCTCTCTCTCTCTCCCGATTTCTCCACACTTCATAATATGCTCATCACTACAGACCTTGACTTCAGGTGGGGAATCAAGGATGAAACTTTTCTTTGGTGCGATTCGAATCCTTGCACAATGTTTGAGTGAGATGCTGCTTCTCAGTATGCATTATTTATATGCCCTTATTTAAATAGGAAACATCAGTGTGCGTTAATTCTATGCCCTTATTTAAATAGGAAACATCAGTGTGCGTTAATTCTATGCCCTTATTTAAATAGGGGAAATCAGTATGCGTTGTTTCAAAGTGGTTATTTAAATAGGGGAAACCAGTATGCATTATTTCTGTGTCCCTTGTTTAAATAGGGAAAATAAGTATGCGTTATTTCTATGGCCTTATTTAAATAGGGGAAATCAGTATGCGTTAGTTCTATGCCATTATTTAAATAGGGAAAATCAGTACGCACTATGTCTACGCCGCCCTTGTTTAAAGAGAGGCCAAACGTTATTATGTGAGACAGGCAAGCATTATTTAAGTGTGTCACTTACCAGAGACTAGCTTTGTATATGTGATACAAACTTCGCATTATTTACGCAGTACAGACAAGCACTATTTATACGCTCTCAGCGGTGGATAAAAGCGTTATTTATGGAAGCATTATTTATGCGGTGGGAACAAACATTATTTTGTGAGGTATTCTCGTGATTTAAAATATTCTTTTGGGTTAGACAACAAACCACCTGGTTATGTTGGTACCATCTGGTTCCTTCCTACAGCCAGGTACCGGCACCTTGGACAAGGAGCCACAAAAATCTCTCTCTCTCTCTCTCTCTCTCTCTCTCTCTCTCTCTCTCTTTTCTTAATCCTCATGATGTTAGAATTGTGATTATCCCGGATTTATGTAAAATTCTCTCTCTCTCTCTCTCTCTCTCTCTCTTTTCATAACCCTAATGCTGTTAGGATTGCAGGTACCTCAGGATTTATGTAAAACCCCTCTCTCTCTCTCTCTCTCTCTCTCTCTCTCTCTCTCTCTCTCTCTCTCTCTCTCTCTCTCTCTCTCTCTGCTTTCTGCCCTTATGCTGTTACAGTTGTAATTATCTCAGATTGATGTAAAATCTCTCTCTCTCTCTCTCTCTCTCTCTCTCTCTCTCTCTCTCTCTCTCTCTCTCTCTTCTCATGCTGTTAAAATTGCAAAAAAACCCCGTTCATGTAAAATTCTCTCTCTCTCTCTCTCTCTCTCTCTCTCTCTCTCTCTCTCTCTCTCTCTCTCTCTCTCTCTCTGCTTTCTTAACCCTTATGCTGTTACGATTGTAATTATCTCAGATTGATGTAAAATCTCTCTCTCTCTCTCTCTCTCTCTCTCTCTCTCTCTCTCTCTCTCTCTCTCTCTCTCTCTCTCTCTCTTTCTTAACCCTTATGCTGTTACGATTGTAATTATCTCGGATTGATGTAAATCTCTCTCTCTCTCTCTCTCTCTCTCTCTCTCTCTCTCTCTCTCTCTCTCTCTCTCTCTCTCTCTCTCTCTCTTCTCATGCTGTTAAGAATTGCAAAAAACCCCCGGATTCATGTAAAATTCACTCTCTCTCTCTCTCTCTCTCTCTCTCTCTCTCTCTCTCTCTCTCTCGGGAGGTCAATGACACCGCTAAAAGCCGAAGCTGGGGACCTTGGCTGAGCCTACGCCTAGAAATTTTTTGTGTCTGCGTCCGGCGCGAAATCGGATTTACTTTCGCTTAAGGCGGAATCGTTTGGCTCCAGATGCGATTTGTGGGCTTTGTCTATCGAATAAATGTAGTTAAAAGGCGATTTATTTATGATTGAGTAGATGTCTCGCATTTGATGTATGGAAGTGACATTTATTTTCGATTTGTGGTACAGTTATAATCTCTACTTTGGGGAGAGTTATGTTGAATGGTATAGACAGGTATCTTGAACTTGCAGTGAAATATTTCGCACTTTGTAATTTTTACAGAATGGTAGAGAAATATAGGTGGAGAGAGAGAGGAGAGAGAGAGATTCTGTTGAATGGTATAGGTAAAGGTCGTGAATTTGTCGTGAAATATTCCGCCATTTGCAATGTTTAAAGAATGAGAGAGAGAGAATATATATAATATATATATATATATATATATATTATATATATATATATATATATATATATATATATATATATATATATATATATAAACATATATATAAACATATATATATATATATATATATATATATATATAATATATATAATATATATATATATATATATATATATATATATATATATATATATATATATATATATATATATATATATATATATATATATATATATATATATATATATATATATATATATATATATATATATATTATATATATATATAATGCTGAACTAAAAGGCCTGATTTAATTGCTTGTAAATTCGTCCTAGAGAATCTTTCAAATACATTGCATCTGTCAGAAAATCTGCTAATTGTTCCTCAGTTTACCTTCATAATACAATTGCTTGTAAGTTCATCCTGGAGAATCTTAACAAATCTACTAATTATTTCTCTTGTTTACCTCCACGTTCAAGTGTGCATTTAGTTCTCAGACACCAGGAAACCAAAAAGCCAGGAACAATAGCTTAGAAACTCAGACGAGTGCCAACGTTCGGGGCAATTGGTCTGATTTACGAGAAACAGCAACAAAAGATTCAAGAGTTAAACGAAGGCGAGATAAAAAAAAAAAAAAATGCTTTCGATGTAGATAATGGTTATGTTGTGAAAAATGTTTTTAATTGCCAGTATAACAGAAGAGAGAAGAAGGGCCTTTCTCTTTTGTTTGCAAAGGAGAGAAGGCCTCTCTCATTTCTTTGTAGAATAGAGACGAAGGCACGTGTCTGTTCTTCATAGAAGAGAGAAGGTGCGTCTCTGTTCTTTATTGAAGAGGGAAGGACGCCTATTCTTTATAGAAGAGAGAAGAATGTGTCTATTCTTTATAGATGAGAGAAGAAGGCCTGTGTTTGTTCTTTATAGAGGAGGAAAGGCATATTTCTATTCTTTATAGGGAAGAGTGTCTATTCTTTATAGAAGAGAGAGAATAATGCTTGTTCTTTATAGGAGAGAAGAATGTCTATTCTTTATAGAAGAGAGAAGAATGTCTATTCTTTATAGAAGAGAGAAGAATGTCTATTCTTTATAGAAGAGAGAAGAATGTCTGTTCTTTATAGAAGAGAGAAGAATGTCTGTTCTTTATAGAAGAGAGAAGAATGTCTATTCTGTATAGAAGAGAGAAGAATGTCTATTCTTTATAGAAGAGAGAAGAATGTTTATTCTTTATAGAAGAGAGAAGAATGTCTGTTCTTTATCGAAGAGAGAAGAATGTCTGTTCTTTATAGAAGAGAGAAGAAAGTTCATGATTATAGAAGACAGGAGGTCTGTTTCTATTCTTTATAGGAGAGAGAAGGCCTGTCTCTGTTCTCTATAGAAGAGAGAACAATGTCTCTATTCTTTACAGATGAGAGAAGAATGTCTCTTATTCTTTATAGATGATAGAAGATCTGTCTCAATTCTTTACAGAAGAGAGAACAATGTCTCTGTTCTCTACAGATGAGAGAAGAATGTCTCTATTCTTTATAGATGAGAGAAGAAGGCCTGTGTCTGTTCGGTATTCAAGAGTGAAGAAGGTCTGTCTATTCTGCATAGACGAGGGAAGGAGGCCTGGTTCTGTGCTTCATAGGAGAGAGGAGGTCTGTCTCTATTCTTTATAGAAGAGAGAAGGAGGTTTATTCCTGTTCTTTATAGAAGAGAGAAGTGAAAACAAACCAGGTTCTTAGAATAATAATAATAATAATAATAATAATAATAATATAATAATAATAGTTTCATCCAGAAATGAAGACAAATGAGGTTTCAAGGCAAACGAGAAAGACTTGAGAGATTTTTACCTCTCAGGCAGATGCGCAAGACCTGTAAAAGGAGCCCATGTCTCTATTTGGGGTGGACCCGCAGAGGGTAGGTTTGGGGTTTTTGGGGGGAGGGGATGGTTTAGGGAGAGGTATGGGTAGGGGTTAACGACACAGATGGCAAAAGTAAATCTTGCGCGGGTGATTTTACCGCCCTCTCTCTCTCCTTCCCCCTCTATCTTCCATAAGCAGGCTCTCGTTACTGCGTCTCTCTCTCTCTCTCTCTCTCTCTCTCTCTCTCTCTCTCTCTCTCTCTCTCTCTCTCTCTCTTCTGATATTAACACTCGTGCTGTTAGAAGTGTAGCTACCCCGAATTTGTCTAAAATTCTCTCTCTCTCTCTCTCTCTCTCTCTCTCTCTCTCTCTCTCTCTCTCTCTCTCTCTCTTAATCCTCTTGCCGTTAGGATTCTCTCTTTCTCTCACATGCTGCTAGGGTTGTAGATTCTCTCTCTCTCTCTCTCTCTCTCTCTCTCTCTCTCTCTCTCTCTCTCTCTCTCTCTGAGAGGAACCCGCTGCTATTTATTATGCATCATGTTACGTAAACCCCCGCCGTGAATACAAAACAAAATTTATAGGGGCTTCTTCCCCCTCCCCTCCCCCCACCGCCCCCCATAAACATTTCCGTGCCATTTTTTTTAACCACGAAATAACCTTAACCATAAAATAACCACATTTCTCTTTAGCTGATCTTCTCTCTGGGGATTAGTTCATTTTGGTATTTTTTATTTTCCAGTGAGTTTATATATATATATATATATATATATATATATATATATATATATATATATATATATATATATATATATATATATATATATGTATATAGTTACGTCTGTTCGTGCGCACGCGCGCAGACTTAGGCTACGCGTTCATCTGTCACTTCTTTCGAGGTCAACTGAGGTCAATTAAAGATATTTCAGGCGGGCCCCCTTTTTTTTTATTCCAAATTACAAAAACTTGATATATGATCTTTTGTCTCTTTTATTTGTTTTCCTTAGGATCAAAGGACGCAAACAAAGAACTCCCTTTGTGTCGTTTGCGTCAGCAGATTTTTTTTTTTTTTTTTTTTTTTTTTTAGCTCCAATCAACATCGTTAACTTTTTGTTTCTGGGTTTTTTTGGGGGTCAGTATTTCTT
Organism: Macrobrachium rosenbergii; assembly: GCF_040412425.1. Lineage (NCBI taxonomy): Eukaryota > Metazoa > Arthropoda > Malacostraca > Decapoda > Palaemonidae > Macrobrachium > Macrobrachium rosenbergii. The sequence continues at coordinate 27,533,965 of NC_089753.1, read as the reverse complement.
CTCGTTTATTTTTAAAAAGTTTTCGGTCGATTAAGTCTCTCTCTCTCTCTCTC
>NC_089753.1:27518912-27521412 GCF_040412425.1 Macrobrachium rosenbergii | reverse complement strand
CGGGAAATTATGTTAACGGGTTAACATTTGTGGGAAATTCTTTTTGCGGGCTAAAATTTGCGTGTAAGGTTTTTACAGTTAATTATGTTATGACTTTTGATACACGCAGTTGCTGGATATGTATCAAACCTTAGCAATCTCTCTCTCTCTCTCTCTCTCTCTCTCTCTCTCTCTCTCAGATCCTCATTGGATGGGTTGGTATCGTTCTCATAGCTTCAGCACTCTGCTAGGTCCTCGCATTCGATTCTCCGACTGGCCAATGAAAACCGAGAAATTTATTTCTGATAGAAACCATTTCTCGTTATAATGACTTCGGATTCCACAATAAGCTGTAGGTCCCATGGTCTGCCCTTAGATGAAAATAAATCAATCCTTCGCCAGCCCTAGCAGCAGCTGTTAATCAGCTCAGTGGTCTACCACCAAACTGAGGTATCTCTTATCTCTAATCATTATTTTCTCTTCTCTCCTCCATCATCATCCGTCATCATTATCAAAGTAAATATAATCCACCAGCCCTTTGTTAATCAGCTTTCTTTTCAAACTAAGGTATACGTTGATGATCTTCTCTCTTATAATTATATCGCGCCATGTTGTTCTGTTTTTGCTATATCATTTCCTCCAAGTTTCAGCACAGTCACGGTCCTCCGGGCTCCGTTCAGTTCCCGCCTTTCGTCGGCCGAAAACCGCCTGCTTGAGTGACTTTCCAAAACACATGACATTGACTTGGTCGCTTGTCTCATGTCTGCCCTCAGATGAATACGACATGCTTCGCAGTAGCAACACTGCTATCATTGTCAAGGCCACCACCACCACTTTCATTATCGTAATCATTATTTTTCTTCGTCCTCCATCATCATCCGTCATCATTATCGGTAATTGTCCACTTTTTCTTGTCGGCTTTTTGTCAGCTTATCGTTGATGATCTTATTATTATAATTATATCGATGGTTATTTTGTTAAAATGCTACGTGAGTTTCATACTGAGTCACCTCCGTAGGAGGTTAGTGTCCTCAGTGCACCTCACGCGGTGCACTGTAGGCGTTAATTGAGGTTCTTTGCGGCGTCCCTTGGGCCCTATATATGCAACCCCTTCCATTCCTTTTACTTTTAACTCTTCATATTCTCTTTCTTCCATCTTGAGAGAGAGAGAGAGAGAGAGAGAGAGGAGACTTATTGCTCAACGCAAAATATAAAATTTTTCTGTGAAATGGAATTCTTTGGATAAACAGTATAATTTCTCCAATGACTTTCCTCGTGTTTTCTGAAAGTCATCAATGGCTTTTTATATGAGAGATTAATTTGACGGTCATTGAATCAAAAGAAAATGAATTCCCGTTCTTGCCCCGAAGCCGTGGTATGATTCAGAATCTCTCTCTCTCTCTCTCTCTCTCTCTCTCTCTCTCTCTCTCTCTCTCTCTCTCTCTGCTTATCCGATTATCATGCTTACATTGTGTATTATTATTGAGGTGTGTAAACTATCAACTCTCTCTCTCTCTCTCTCTCTCTCTCTCTCTCTCTCTCTCTCTCTCTCTCTCTCTCTCTCTCTCTCTGTGCTTATCCGATTATCATGCTTACATTATGTATTACTTTTTAGATATTTGAATTATCAATTCTCTATTTCTCTCCTTATCTGATTATCATGCTTACATTATGTATTATTATTTAGTTTGTAAATTATCATCTCTCTCTCTCTCTCTCTCTCTCTCTCTCTCTCTCTCTCTCTCTCTCTCTCTCTCTCTCTCGCTGACAACAACTACGCATTTAGACATGACCAGCCATGTGACTAGTGGCGGAAAAATAACTGAGTTTATGAAGCCTTTGTTTTTATGTTTAAGCCTACTATTTTTATGTATTGTCTCATCTAATATGCTTGAGAGAGAGAGAGAGAGAGAGAGAGAGAGAGAGAGAGAGAGAGAGAGAGAGAGAATTATGTCCGCAAATTAGTAAAAGTGGCTCTATGTAGTTGTGTTAAGTACAAAAAAATGTTCACAAATGGACTGCTCACGCGCCTGCGCATTGGCACAAACATACTCATACATTTACATAATGAAACTGTTGAAACTCTGTAGAGTTTCAGTTACAGAGAAGCTTCCTAATTTTTTTTTTTAACATGACGCAATGCATAACGGGAAATTTATCCGCTGAGGCGCGCTCGCCCACAAAATAATGGTGGTAGAAATTCGTTGCCTCTGTTACCATGAATTATGATTTTTCCTTAAATATGTCTGAGAATGATCTTATGTGTTGTTTTTTTTTTTTGTTGTCTGTATGTCTTATTTTTCTGTATTTTCCATTACCTTCTGTTACTTCTTTTAAATGAACACCGTAACATTCTTTGGAAGCTTGAATTTTAAGTCAGTGGCCCCTTTGGTGGGCTTGTTCCACATGAATAGGGTTCATCTTCTGACTAATAATAATAATAATAATAATAATAATAATAATAATAATAATAATAATAATAATAGTTTACAGAAAAACATTCGGTTTTAATTTCTGTCCA
>NC_089753.1:27506412-27511412 GCF_040412425.1 Macrobrachium rosenbergii | reverse complement strand
TTAGTGGAACCTGAATGGAACCGGGACCATGGTCCATTGAATCGATATCATCATCATCATTATATTCACTGTATTCTTCATCATACTCATCATATTGTTGGCTTGTATGTTGATGAGATTACGCAGAAACCTGCGTATCGATTTTTACGAAAATTTGAACACAGTTGGTCCTCGTTTTTTGCAACGGGCGAAACGATTCCGGGAGGGATGGGACTCTAACCATCATCATCATCATCATCATCATCATATAATCATCATTACTGTTTTATCGGTCATGCAAATTGTTTCTCATCAGCGTCACTATTGCCACCACTGTAGCATTCATCATAGTCATCATTACTTTAATTATCGTCATCATTACATTCATTATCATCATCGTCATCCCCTTATTGTCTTTTATCATCATACTTTTCATCATCTTATATCACCATCTTATTCTATATTGAACTTTTGTTACGAATTACTTTGTAAGGCGATATAAACAAAATTGCGTCAATTTGGGAAGCGGAGAGAGAGAGAGAGAGAGAGAGAGAGAGAGAGAGAGAGAGAGAGAGAGAGAGAGAGAGAGAGAGAGAGAGAGAATCTTACCAGCATTTACTAGTTGTAAAAATGACAAAAGAAGAATACTGAAACTGTGTGGTATCTCATGTGATAATGTGTAAATGTTTTACTGAGAGAGAGAGAGAGAGAGAGAGAGAGAGAGAGAGAGAGAGAGAGAGAGAGAGTCCTATCGAAACCCCATCTCTCGTCGTCCCTAGCCGTCGTCTGCAGCGACCTACTTTGACCCGGATTTTTCCGGAATTTTGAGGACGCCGAGAGAGAGAGAGAGAGAGAGAGAGAGAGAGAGAGAGAGAGAGAGAGAGAGAGAGAGAGAGAGAGGCGTAACAGTTAGAGAAAAAGGTGCCCATTGTGCAGTGTTAACAAAGTGTATGTGCTTAGAATGGGTCATGTGGTTGAGTATTATACATTAGAAGACGTGCTCTCTCTCTCTCTCTCTCTCTCTCTCTCTCTCTCTCTCTCTCTCTATGTAAATATCTAAACCAGTGTAATATGAGATACTTCGGAGCTTCAGTGTTCATCTTTTGTCATTTTTACAAGTAATAAATGCTCTCTCTCTCTCTCTCTCTCTCTCTCTCTCTCTCTCTCTCTCTCTCTCTCTCTCTCTCTCTCTCTCTCTCTGGAACAGAAACGAACAGGCGCAGAGAAAATCTGTTTTGGAAACACACGAACAGAATCTGACGATTTTGTGATTAAGCAGTTAACGAAGCATGTGCGTGAAGCACAAACAAAAGCTCTCTCTCTCTCTCTCTCTCTCTCTCTCTCTCTCTCTCTCTCTCTCTCTCTCTCTCTCTCTCTCTCTCTCTCTCTGTAGAATATTCACACATTATCATATGAGATACTTCACACTGTCAGTATTCATCTTTTGTCATTTTTACAACTAATAAATGCTAGTAAGACTCTCTCTCTCTCTCTCTCTCTCTCTCTCTCTCTCTCTCTCTCTCTCTCTCTCTCTCTCTCTCTCTCTCTCGTGGAGGGTATTTTAAACATCATTGTAGTATACCTTATTTACTTCTACCACCTGTCTCACCTTATAAGGAAATAGCTAAAATTCTCTCTCTCTCTCTCTCTCTCTCTCTCTCTCTCTCTCTCTCTCTCTCTCTCTCTCTCTCTGAGTGACCTTGAAACTTGGCCAAAAGTTCGACTGCATTACAGAGGGGATACGGCCCTTAAATTAACAGGCCCCTCCCAACTGGATGGATGGATGGGTAGAAGCTGTTGTGGTCGTTGGTGTGTTTGTTTGTGTGTGTGTGGTTTTGTGTAAGTGTTTGTGTGTGTTTCTTTGTGTGAGTTATATGTTTGTATTTGTTTGTGTGACTTATTTGTATGTATTTGTTTGTGTGACTTATTTGTATGTATTTGTTTGTGTGTTAGATTGTATTTGTGTGTGTGTGTTTGTACTTGTTTATGTGTATTTGTTTGTGTGTGGTTTTGTTTGTGTCCGTTTGTTTATATATTTTTGTGTGTGTTTGTATGTATAACGCCTTGATTATTAATAAACACTTATAAATTATATGGACATTTGTGAGTAAAGTATTGAAATATATAAATTTCGAAGCAATGTAATATTTTGGCATCGGCGACCACAGTTCTTGCGACGCCAGTCTGTAGGAATCTATCTGTTAATCTAAAGGAATTTCGCGTCATTGTGTCTCTTATTTATTTACAGAATTAGGAGACTTTCCTGAACCTGTGGAAATTTTTAGAAGGGAAATTCATGCATTTATATGCTAATCAAATTTTTTTTTTTTTTTTTTTTTTTTTTTCAATAAGCTCTCTCTCTCTCTCTCTCTCTCTCTCTCTCTCTCTCTCTCTCTCTCTCTCTCTCTCTCTCTCTCTCTCTCTCTCAGCAGTAGGTTGGTTCAGAAACCTCCTAAAGTTGGCACCGGAAGTTGATATCTGATATGCCTAGTTATATATTTGGCAGAGTCAGATTTTTTTTCTTATTTGGTTTCCTTTGATGCAGTTCCGCTTCCTTTCTCATGTTTCACCTGGTGTTTATTTCTCTCTCTCTCTCTCTCTCTCTCTCTCTCTCTCTCTCAGGTCTCAGTTGTACCATGTATTCATCGCTGGAGACATCTAACATGTTTAAATGTAACAGTTCTCTCTCTCTCTCTCTCTCTCTCTCTCTCTCTCTCTCTCTCTCTCAAATGCACACCACATTACGATCTTTGATTCTGTGGATAAGACCAGCCTAATGTAACTCTCTCTCTCTCTCTCTCTCTCTCTCTCTCTCTCTCTCTCTCTCTCTCTCTCTCTCTCTCTGAATCCTTGTAATTTGTTTTTGTAATTTACTGGTAAATCCTTAGTTAACGAGTTCCAGATGGTACGTAATTAATGGTAATCGCGCCGTCTGTAATTTTGTAATTAGACGTAATAATTTTATGTTTATTAAACCATATTTTCTCATGTTTTCTCTCATATATCATACTCTGGTAATGTACAGAAATATTCATAATAATAATAATAATAATCTATAATATCAGTATTATTAATATTATGCTATAATATATTTATTATCATCACATGCTCTTATAGCATTCTTTAATGATATATTGGCTTCTGAATCTATCTTTGGGTTTTAACTGTTTGATTTACACAAAGGATGAAGGTGCGAACCTCACGTCCGTACTCCCTACCTAGGCCCCTCAACTCCTCATACACTGGAGGAATACATTTACAAACCATAAGTAGCGTTACTTATCTCGTAGGAGAATGTGTATGTGTGTGTGTTTATTTTGTTGCAAAAGGAAAATTATATTTTATTCGTGCACTGTTGCAGTCTACAAATTTTACGACTCTCTCGTGATGGAAGCCATTTTTTTTTTTATATTCCTTTGAGCATAAACCTGAGGGATCAGATTCGAGTATTTCATGCGTCACGAAAGATTCTCTCTCTCTCTCTCTCTCTCTCTCTCTCTCTCTCTCTCTCTCTCTACGTATGTCCTCCTAAGATTCGACCTATTCCAGTCCCTCGCATTCTAAAGTCCTGCAATCTCCTTTCCCCCCCTCCCCCCAAATATCGGTCCTAGTCCCCCTCCCTGACCCCAAACTGATCCCTGTGTTGTTTATCTTAAAGTAGATAAATTAGTTAATGTAAAAATCTTTGAATCCGAAAGTAAGTAAATAAAAAATCATTGGTAAAAAAAGTCCTGGTATCTTTAAAAAATAAATAAAAAAGATCCTTGAATCTTAAACAAAATATAAAAAAAATCCTTGAATCTTAGAAAAATAAAAAATCCTTGAATCTGACAAAAGTAATAATAATCTCTTTGAATCTTTAAAAAAATAAAATAAAATAACTTGAATCTTTAAAAAAATAAAAAATCCTTGAATCTTAAAAAAAAAATAAATAAAAGATCATTGAATCTTAAAAAAAATAAAAAAAAATCTCTTTGAATCTTAAAAAAGTAAATAAACATCACTTTAAATCATAAAAGAAGTAAATGAAAATCTTTGAATAAAAAACAAATAAAAAATCCTGGAATCATAAAAAATAAATAAAAAACCAGAATCGTAAAAAAAATAAGTAAAAATCCTTGAATCTTGAAAAAAGTAAATTAAAAAATTCTCGAATCTTGAAAAAAATAAATTAAGAAATCCTTGAATCTTAAAAAAAATAAAAGATAATTGAATCTTAAGCAAAAAAAATTGAATCTTAAAAAGTAAATAAAAAATCCCTGAATCTTGAAACGAATACATAAGAAAATAAAAAAAAGAGAAATAAATAAAAATAATCCTTGCAGGTAATCCCAGAAGACATCAATTTTCGTGGGTCCTGTTTCACAAGGAGATTTCCTACAACCCTCTCATTTATCCAAAAACTAATGAAGGGATGCCAGGGGAGGCTATTTTTGGAAGACTCGGATAGATTGGTTCCAGAAATAAGTCGAGAGAGAGAGAGAGAGCTTTCATGTTTCATGTTTCTCGTGATATCAATACGTAATTGTTTGCAAAAAAAAAAAAAAGCTACGACTTCAGAGAAGAGAAAATAAAAGAGAATAAGGAATTTGGCATGAGAGAGAGAGAGAGAGAGAGCTTTCATATTTCTCGCCTTAGCAGTACAGAATTGTATGTAATATCATTGCCTTTGGGGAACGAAGAATAAAAGTAACTCGAGTGAAAGAGAATGAGGAAATTAGAATACGAGAGAGAGAGAGAGAGAGAGAGAGAGAGAGAGAGAGAGAGAGAGAGAGCTTCCACATTTCGCGACATATCAAAACAGCATTCTTTGCAAAATAAACTCTGACTTCAGAGAAGGGAAAATAAAAGAAAATTAGGAAATTGGAATGAGAGAGAGAGAGAGAGAGAGAGAGAGAGAGAGAGAGAGAGAGAGAGAGAGAGAGAGAGCGAGCGCAATGGGTCCCCGGTTCCGGGCGTCACGAGGACCCATTCTGTTTTGGGAGTTTTCGTGTTGCTGAGGAAATGAGAATCGACTGGTG
>NC_089753.1:27483912-27501412 GCF_040412425.1 Macrobrachium rosenbergii | reverse complement strand
TATATATATATATATATATATATATATATATATATATATATATATATATATATATATATATATATATATATATATATAGATAGATAGATATATATATTCACGCCCACACGTGTTCTGTACACGTACTGTATATTGATCAAGCGGCCGATTTTAAACTTACCATCAACCTGGCGAACAGCAGCAACAGCAGCCTTTCACGCTGTTTTGCTGTCCTAGTCGTCGTGCAGCAACGGCAACAGCAGCAGCAGCAGCAAACTGCGGATTTCCCCTTTTTGAAACATCGATTATCATTTCGCGTGAAGCGGGTTTCACGAACGCTGGCTGGCCTGCGGTTTATCGAACCCCGTCACGCATACCTGTACATTTCCCCCCACCCCCCTTTCCGTGGCTTCGATACCTGTCGGATTGGCGTGTGTGTGTGTTATATATATATATATATATATATATATATATATATATATATATATATATATATATATATATATATATATATATATATGTATATAAATAATATAATATATAATATTGGTCCGACATTCTTTTATCACATGTCCGATTCTCTCTCTCTCTCTCTCTCTCTCTCTCTCTCTCTCTCTTCTCTGTGTGTGTGTGTGTGTGTGTGCGCGCGTGTGTACAAAAATACTAAATGTAACAAAGAGAAGTTCCTGATCGTTTGATATTTACATTTGTTTTTCTATTATCGAATCGTGAGATTTATAATTGTTTTTTATGATAAATCATGAGATTTATAATTTTTTTTATGATGATCTTGAGATTTATAAATGTTTTTTTTTATGATAGAATCTTGAGATTCATAATTGTTTTTTTTATAGAATCATGAGATTTATAAGTGTTTTATTGTGATGGAATCATTACCGAGATGATTTTAAAAAGTGAAATGAAATTCCACTAATAGGTTGAGAAGGAAATTGATAAATTAGTTCGAGATCCCTTACTGATGGGTTCTGTGTGTTACAAAAAGTTTTTTTTTTTATAATATCCAGAGACCAGTGTAATGGCAGTTATCTTGCAGAGCAGTTGAGGGTAGAATGTAAACTAATCAGATTATGACAGTTATCTTGCAAAGCAATTTAGGATTGAAAGTCAGCCAATCAAGATATGGCAGCTGTCTTGCAAAGCAGTTTAGGATTGAATGTAAACCAGTCAAGATATGACAGGTATCATTCAAAGCAGTTGAGGGTTGAATGTGAACAATAAAGTTAGGGTAGCTATGTTGCAAAGCAGTTGATTGTTGAAAGTCAATCAGTCAAGCTATGGCAGCTATGTTGCAAAGCAGCTAAGGGTTTAAAGTCAGTTAGTCAAGCTATGGCATTTATGTTGCAAAGCAGTTAAGGGCTCAAAGTCAATCAATCCAGCTATGACAGCTATGTTGCAAAGAAGTTAAGGGTTTAAAGTCAGTCAGTCAAGCTATGGCAGCTATGTTGTAAAGCAGTTAAGGGTTTAAAGTCAGTCAGTCAAGCTACGGCAGCTATGTTGCAAAGCAGTTAAGGGCTCAAAGTCAATCAGTCCAGCTATGGCAGCTATGTTGCAAAGCAGTTAAGGGTTTAAAGTCAGTCAGTCAAGCTATGGTAGCTATGTTGCAAAGCAGTTAAGGGTTTAAAGTCAGTCAGTCATGCTATGGCAGCTATGTTGTAAAGCAATTAAGGGTTTAAAGTCAGTCAGTCAGTCATCTATGTTGCTTAAGGCCTCAAAGTGGCATCTATGTTGCAAAGCAGTTAAGGGTTTAAAGTCAATCAGTCCAGCTATGGCAGCTATGTTGCAAAGCAGTTAAGGGTTTAAAGTCAATCAGTCAAGCTATGGCAGCTATGTTGCAAAGCAGTTAAGGGTTTAAAGTCAGTTAGTCAAGCTATGGCATCTATGTTGCAAAGCAGTTAAGGCCTCAAAGTCAATCAATCCAGCTATGACAGCTATGTTGCAAAGCAGTTAAGGGTTTAAAATCAGTTAGTCAAGCTATTTCATCTATGTTGCAAAGCAGTTAAGGGTTTAAAGTCAGTCAGTCAAGCTATGGCACTATGTTGCAAAGCAGTTGAGGGCTCAAAGTCAATCAATCCAGTTATGACAGCTATGTTGCAAAGCAGTTAAGGGTTTAAAGTCAGTCAGTCAAGCTATGGTAGCTATGTTGCAAAGCAGTTAAGGGTTTAAAGTCAGTCAGTCAAGCTATGGCAGCTATGCTGTAAAGCAGTTAAGGGCTCAAAGTCAATCAGTCCAGCTATGTTGCAAAGCAGTTAAGGGTTTAAAGTCAGTCAGTCAGGCCATGGTAGCTATGTTGTAAAGCAGTTAAGGGTTTAAAGTCAGTCAGTCAAGCTATGGTAGCTATGTTGCAAAGCAGTTAAGGGTTTAAAGTCAGTCAGTCAAGCTATGGCAGCTATGCTGTAAAGCAGTTAAGGGCTCAAAGTCAATCAGTCCAGCTATGTTGCAAAGCAGTTAAGGGTTTAAAGTCAATCAGTCAGGCCATGGTAGCTATGTTGTAAAGCAGTTAAGGGTTTAAAGTCAATCAGTCAAGCTACGGCATCTATGTTGCAAAGCAGTTAAGGGTTGAAAGTCAGTCAGTGGAGTTAAGGCAGCTATCTTGCAATGCAGTTAAGACCGAACAACCCTGAGGTCTTCGGGAAATACCGGAGAAGGAAGGAATTTTTCGTCTTTTGCGTGCTGTCTTCATTATGCATGGCTCTCTCTCTCTCTCTCTCTCTCTCTCTCTCTCTCTCTCTCTCTCTCTCTCTCTCTCTCTCTCTGCTGTCGACTGTCGACTCGCTTCAGTCGAGTATCGACTTTTAATCGGTTTTCCGTGGCCAGGAGTGTCTTTCTACGGGGTGAGGAACGGTTAATGTATGTGTGTGTATATGTATATGTATATATATATATATATATATATATATATATATATATATATATATATATATATATGTATATATATATATATATATATATATATATATATATATATATATATATATATATATATATATATATATATATATATATATATATACATATATATATATATATACGTACATATATATATATGTATATATATTTATATATATATATAGCTATGGCTATTTTTATTTGAAAATTTCTAAGGATTATCATACACCATTGTTGTCAGAATTTCCAGCCATATTCCCCTGTCTGCTTCCGGTGCTTGCAATATGACTAATTTTAACTTCAACTTGCTCACCCATCCAAGTGCTGACCGTTTTGACAAAATATGTGCAATACCATCACCATCACCAACATTTCCTCTCCAACAGTAAAGCCATCATCACCAACACGCCCCCACGCCACCATTCGGTGTCTATTATTTACAGCGAGAATTACAGGGTAGGAAACGTGACGTCACAGACGCTACGAGTACGGATCTTGTATTGGATTGACCTCTGGGAAGGAAAGTACAAGAGTTGCTGCAGTTGGGGGATTAATTTCTCTCTCTCTCTCTCTCTCTCTCTCTCTCTCTCTCTCTCTCTCTCTCTCACGGACAATAATATATATCCTTACAGGAAGTATTTGGTGACGTAGTTTCCATTTTAAATTTGTAGCAAAACTCTCTCTCTCTCTCTCTCTCTCTCTCTCTCTCTCTCTCTCTCTCTCTCTCTCTTTTACACGGACACTAACATACAGTATATCCATACAAAAAATATTTTGGGAAAACAGTATATCCATACAATAAATATTTTGGTAGCATAGTTTTCTCTTTTACTATTATAGCAAATTCTCTCTCTCTCTCTCTCTCTCTCTCTCTCTCTCTCTCTCTCTCTCTCTCTCTCTCTCTCTCTCTCATACACAGAAACAAACACATATACAAAAAATGTTTGGTAACATATTATTCGTTTTAATGTCATAGAAAAATTCTCTCTCTCTCTCTCTCTCTCTCTCTCTCTCTCTCTCTCTCTCTCTCTCTCTCTCTCTCTCTCTCTCGGCGGTTGGGTCTTTGTGGCGATCGCGGCCGGAGTTCGATCGTTTGAGAACCGGATGGATTGCATGTGTTTCGTGGGGGCTAGGTGGGGCGGGATTACAGAGCGACCCCTCCCCTCCATACTCTATGCACGGACTGACGGATCGTGAAATGTCGTAACTGCTCTCTCTCTCTCTCTCTCTCTCTCTCTCTCTCTCTCTCTCTCTCTCTCTCTCTCTCTCTCTCTCTCTCTAATGTTTTGCCGGATTTTAGGACACAGCACAGGCAGCAGAGTAGATAGCCCCCTCCTCCTCCTCCTCCTCCTCCTCCTCCTCCTCCTCCTCCTCCTCCTCCTCCTCCTCCTCCTCCTCCTCCTCCTCCTCCTCCATATCATGCAGAAGGTCGGGGGTGTGCGGAAAGTAAGCTTTAGTAAGTTACTCTTTTCGGACTCTGCTTTTGGCCCTCCTCCCCCTCCCCCCCTCCCCCTCCCCCCCCCCTCCTCCCCTCTCACCAATTATAAAGATGAGAGAGAGAGAGAGAGAGTTTGCTATAATATTGAAGGGTGAACTACATTTCCAAATATAGTAAAGGTACATGTTTGTGTTCGTGTATGAGAGAGAGAGAGAGAGAGAGAGAGAGAGAGAGAGAGAGAGAGAGAGAGAGAGAGAGAGAGAGAGTTTGCTATAATATTGTAAGGTGAACTATATTGCCAAATATAGTACAGGTATGTGTTTGTGTTCGTGTAAGAGAGAGAGAGAGAGAGTTTGCTATAATATTGAAAAGTGAACTATATTGCCGAATATAGTAAAGGTATGTTTGTTTTCGTGCATGAGAGAGAGAGAGAGAGAGAGAGAGAGAGAGAGAGAGAGAGAGAGAGAGAGAGAGAGAGAGGAGGAGGGGGATTGTTGGGGAGTATTTTATCGAATCGTCGTAAATCCAAGAATCTCGTGATATTTTCGCGTGTTTGTTGTGATGCTGAGGCATTTTCATGTTTATTCTCGCGTCCCGTTTTCCTAATCCGACATTATTTCAAGGTCTTTCGCTTTTTAGTTTTCTGTAAAAGAAAACTATTGCGACGGCTTTGTCTGTCCGTCCGCACTTTTTCTGTCCGCACATTTCTGTCCGCACTTTTCAGTCCGCCCCGACATCTTAAACACTAGTGAGGTTAGAGGGCTGCAAATTGTTATGTTGATCATCCATCCTCCAATCATCAAACATACCAAAATGTAGATTCTACCCTTTTCTTTCAAGCCTGTAGACTTGCTCCATGTGAGTAGGGTTCATCTTCTGCATAATAATAATAATAATAATAATAATAATAATAATAATATAATAATAATAATAATCGCAGTTAACCTTAAAATAAGAATCTTATTCAATTTACCTTCTTTTTCCAATGTATGAAGGTTCTACCCTTTTCTTTCAAGCCTGTGAGGTTATTCTAAATAATAATAATAATAATAATAATAATAATAATAATAATAATAATAATAACCCCAAAATAGAGTGATGTTCAATTTACCTACGTTTTTCACTGTACTTAGAATCTACCCCTATCAAGACTGATGGCTTTTTCGATATTTATAGGGTTCATCTTCTGAATAATAATAATTATAATAATAATAATAATCATCATCACACATAAATCCAACATGCTACTCTAGTTCAATTTACCCAAGTGGATTCGACCCCTTTCCTTCAAGACTGTGGGCGCGTTCCATATTATAGGGATCATCTTCTGCCTAATAATAATAGTAATAATAATAATAATAATAATAATAAAATAAGAATCTTATTCTGTTTACCCACGTTTCTACTTACTGTAGATTCTACCAATTTCTTTCAAACCTGTTTGAGATTATTCTGAATAATAATAATAATAATAATAATAATAATAATAATAATAATAATAATAATAATAATAATAATAATAATAGTGACAACCCCAAAATAAGAGTGGTGTTCAATATACCCACTTTTTCCAGTGGGCGTAGAATCTACCCAACTCTTTTGACTAAAGCATTCTAGCTTCGAGGAGAAGGCGATATCGATTCATTCGCAGGTGCACGAGACACCCTTCGCGTGCTTATGTCCCACAACGATCCTTTCGTGGTCTCTGCTGTTGTTAGAATCAATCCATTGAGCCGATTTGTTGCTCAAATTTGTCAGGCTGAACTTGAGGCAACGCGGGAGGAATGTGCTACTTTTAGTGTTCTGTAAAAGAAGACTGTTGTGCCGGCTTTGTCTGTCCGTCCGCCCTCAGGTCTTAGAAACTGCTGAGGCTAGAGGGCTGCAAATTGGTATGTTGATCATCCATCATCCAGTCATCAGACATACCAAATTGCAACCTTCTAGCCTCAGTAGTTTTAATTGTCTGAAAAGAAAACTGTTGTCCGGGCTTTGTCTGTCCGTCCGCACTTTTACTTTCCACACTTTTTCTGTCCGCCCTCAGATCTTAAAAACTACTGAGGCTAGAGAGCTGCAAATTGGTATGTTGATCATCCACCCTCCAATCATCAAACATACCAAATTGCAACCCTCTAGCCTTAGTAGTTTTAGTTTTCTGAAAAGAAAACTATTGTGCATGCTTTGTCTGTCCGTCCACACTTTTTCTGTCCGCCCTCAGATCTTAAAAACTACTGAGGCTAGAGGGCTGCAAATTGGTATGTTGATCATCCACCCTCCAGTCATCGAAAATACCAAATTGCAGCCCTCTAGCCTCCTTAGTAGTTTTTATTTTATTTAAGGTTAAAGTTAGCAATAATCGTGCTATTGCAACGATATAGGACAGGCCACCAGCGGGCCGTTGTTAAAGATTCACGGGCCGCGGCTCATACGACATTATACCGAGACCATCGAAAGATAGATCTGTTTGCGGTGGCCTTGATTATACGCTGTACAGAAAACTCGATTGCGCCGAAGAAACTTCGAACCATTTTTTTGCTTGTTTTATCTTCAGGCGTGAGAACCTTATCTCCACCTGTTTAAATGTTGCTGTTATAGGGATTTTCTATTCCAATTCCAAATCCCGAGTACAGTTGGAATGAACTGTGCTTCATTATCTGTACTCTTGACTTGTTACTTTAATAAAATTTTTTTTTTTTTCTTTTATCGAGGGACTTGAAGTCAGGGAAAACGTAAACAGAAAGAGAATTCCGGGTGTCGGCTATATAGAGAAATCACTGGAGGAAATATCGGCCTCCAGACAGTGACAGTTGGGTAACAATGAGGCGTGAGACCCCTTGTTTAGCGTAAGTGCACCCATGCAGTCAGTCGAGTTTCCTGGCGTAGCTCATGACGTCACTGCTCTCTCTCTCTCTCTCTCTCTCTCTCTCTCTCTCTCTCTCTCTCTCCCATTTTAGTATACGTGAACCGATATATTTTTGACGAAAGTAAAATGGCCATGCAAACGTGGCACTGATTTTATGCTCTCTCTCTCTCTCTCTCTCTTTAGTCTCTCTCTCTCTCTCTCTCTCTCTCTTCCCCCTTTTAGTATACGTGAACCGATATATTTTTGACGAAAGTAAAATGGCCATGCAAACGTCGCACTGATTTTATGCTCTCTCTCTCTCTCTCTCTCTCTCTCTCTCTCTCTCTCTCTCTCTCTCTCTCTCTCTCTCTCTCTCTCTCTCTCTTCCCCCCTTTTAGTATACGTGAACCGATATATTTTTGACGAAAGTAAAATGGCCATGCAAACGTCGCACTGATTTTATGCTCTCTCTCTCTCTCTCTCTCTCTCTCTCTCTCTCTCTCTCTCTCTCTCTCTCTCTCTCTCTCTCTCTCAGTTTTTCCCGAGGGCGTTGCCGTCGAAGCCTGCAATTGTCAGACGATCAAATCTCTGTGGAGAAAAACAAAAAACGGAAAGCTGTGGCTGATGTAGGTCAGGAAATGTGGTTAAGTAATTAGTAACTCTTGAGAGATTACAGAACTCGCACGGACGTATTTACTTTGGAATAAAGTGATGAATTCAAGATTACAAGTTCATATATACAAGTACATGTATATAATATATAAATATGTATTTATTTAAGTCTCGTTTATATGGATCCCTAATAATTATCAAATACTCTATATCTGCTGTACATTCCGTCAGTTGTATGATGACAGCAGCTAAGTTCTGGTTTCAGTGATTTACACCTCAGGAGAGAGAGAGAGAGAGAGAGAGAGAGAGAGAGAGAGAGAGAGAGAGAGAGAGAGAGAGAATTTATAGATCCGCTTTGGAAGCACAAAAAGTTATCGATTTTCATGAGATGTGTTTTTATCGATTAGATTAACCTTGTGCTTCCGGAGATTACGAAAATGCTACCAAAGGTGGGTCACTTGACTGACAGATGCTGGTCAGGATTTTGGGAGAGATAGGAATGGGACTGTGGAGAAAAAAAAATGACGTCATATCGGGACGGATTATATTGTTTGTCAGCGGATGTTCTCTCTCATTCATTCATCCTGTTTATTGATTGTCATTTTGTATGTCATGAGGTCTAATTTTAGCCCCTCTTTATGTAAACATTTAAACGTCACACTGCTCTCTCTCTCTCTCTCTCTCTCTCTCTCTCTCTCTCTCTCTCTCTCTGTAAACCCCATTTTTCCCGTTGTCCCAAGCTGTGAATTATGTACCTGACAGCTAGTCGATTGTGGAGGGCCTCTTTTGTGCTGCGTAGAATCGAGATCTGCGCATGCGTAAAAGAGTGTTTCTGATTACAGGGGGGCGTGGCAGTCGCTACTTGGAGCTTCGGATGTGTGTGTGTGTGTCTGTAACGTGAGAAATTATAGATCCGTGGATGTTGAGTACACCCACGACATGAATCTCTCTCTCTCTCTCTCTCTCTCTCTCTCTCTCTCTCTCTCTCTCTCTCTCTCTCTCTCTCTCTCGTATGCCTTGATCGATTCCAGCTCAAAGGATGAACGCTTAAAAATTCTAAATGTATAGGTGACAGAATTCCTGCATTTATCGTGGATGTTGAGAGAGAGAGAGGTGAGTGTTGAATGTGTCACACAGAGAGAGAGAGAGAGAGAGAGAGAGAGGGGTCCTCATAAGCGTGAATCCATGCCTGTGTTTTGAGTACACATGCACCGAAAGCTCGAGAGAGAGAGAGAGAGAGAGAGAGAGAGAGAGAGAGAGAGAGAGAGAGAGAGCCTCGCATGTGTTTTAGGATGGACAGAGCAATACCATCGATTTGTACTCTCGCTTTGCTTCCGAAAGAGGTTGGTGGGGGGCGGTTCCCCTCGGGGTTAGGGGTGGGTCGTTGGAAAGCGGGGTAGCAGAGGGGCACCATAGACCCCTCTGCTAATGCCTTCATATTCCTTAGCTTCCTGCCGAAGAAGAAGAAGAGGAAGGAGAAGGGAGATTCTTCCCCTGATGGAGATACTCTTCCGCTTCCTTTGTTGAGTTGACTCTCTCTCTCTCTCTCTCTCTCTCTCTCTCTCTCTCTCTCTCTCTCTCTCTCTCTCTCATATTCCAGTATGTAAACAAGTGACGTTCTTCTCGCCGTCACATACATTCGGGAATATGTTGCATCAATTAATTTTACTGATTTCAACAATTTGAAACGTGAGAGTAATTGTATGTGTGTGGAGAGAGAGAGAGAGAGAGAGAGAGAGAGAGAGAGAGAGAGAGAGAGAGAGAGAGAGAGAGAGAATCATTATGCCTATATTTATCGTTCTGTTAATTTTATACTGGGTTATGGTTCCTCTCTCTCTCTCTCTCTCTCTCTCTCTCTCTCTCTCTCTCTCTCTCTCTCTCTCTCTCTTGATTGATTGATTTGTAAACTAATGTTGCAAAGCTTAAGGCCAACAACTTGTGGTGCACATGAGGTACATATTGTACTTAATATTTTTCCGTATTGTCAAAAGAACTCTCTCTCTCTCTCTCTCTCTCTCTCTCTCTCTCTCTCTCTCTCTCTCTCTCCACACACACACACACACACACACACACACACACACACACACACACACACACACACACACGGGGTACATATTGAACCCTATTACTGTTTCATTTTGTCATTTCTCGACATTTACCAGACTCTCTCTCTCTCTCTCTCTCTCTCTCTCTCTCTCTCTCTCTCTCTCTCTCTCTCTCTCTCTCTCATTGACTATCGATCACAGCTGACCCTTAAACTTTCTGAAGAAGTCTTTTGAAATCGCTTTGTACCCGAGTCACGTTTTTCGTCCATGAATTTTTACCTCCCTTCTGCTTACTACCTGTTCCCCTGTTCTGCTCATTTAGTGTAATTATTTCATTATCAATCATTTTTTCTGTGTGCTGGTAATTAAAGCAGTATTATTCATGTGAAGGCATTCATTATTTATTGAAAGTTATTTCATTTAATCTATTTTACTTATCCTGTAATTAAGCAATCTTATTCATTTGAAGGTATTCATTATTTATTGAAAGCAGCTATTTCGTTTAATCTATTTTACTTATCCCGGTAATTAAAGCAGTCTTATTCATTTGAAGGTATTCATTATTTATTTAAAGTTATTTCATTTAATCTGTTATACTTATCCTGGTAATTAAAGCAATCTTATTCATTTGAAGGTATTCATTATTTATTTAAAGTTATATCATTTAATCTATTATACTTATCCTGGTAATTAAAGCAATCTTATTCATTTAAAGTTATTCATTATGTTTTAAAAAGTTACTCCATTATTAATCTTTTTTCCCAGTTCTGGTAATTAAAGCATTCTTTTTCATATAAAAGGTATTCATTAATTATTCATTCTTGCTCTGTTATACATTTTCTCACTGTTATCTAAATTCCGAGCGGCTATTCATTATTCATTTCGATTGGGTCAGTTTTCAATAATTACAAAGTATTGACACTCTGTGAATACTGAGTAATTATTCAATCTCATTCCCTTGATTTCAAGCCGTTGTTTATTTTTATTATTCATTTTCAGTGTTCTGTTAATGATTAGATTTTTATTAATGCGTATCCTGTTTATTTAAAGCTATACCTGTCATTCATTCTTTATCTTTCAAGGTCAGTGCGATTATTTGTTATTCATCAGTTACGTTTCAGATTGAGTCACCTGGTAAAGGTTACCTGCTCTCTCTCTCTCTCTTTGTGCATTCTCGGACCCTATTTACTGCTAAGGTCACTTGCATATTGCTAAGGAGAGATGACATTTTTGGAATGTTTCAAGTCTTAAATTTAAAGTTCATTAGATGTTCACCTCTCTCTCTCTCTCTCTCTCTCTCTCTCTCTCTCTCTCTCTCTCTCTCTCTCTCTCTCTCCATTTTCATGCGCTAACATTTCTCAGATACTTAAACAGGTTTTTGTCAAGTTTGCTCTCTCTCTCTCTCTCTCTCTCTCTCTCTCTCTCTCTCTCTCTCTCTCTCTCTCTCTCTCTCTCTCTCTCTTCATACGCTAACATTTCCTAGATGACTTGGACAGGTTTTGTCTCTCTCTCTCATTTCATACGCTAACATTTCCCAGATGGCTTGAACAGGTTTTGTGTCAAGTTTCTCTCTCTCTCTCTCTCTCTCTCTCTCTCTCTCTCTCTCTCTCTCTCTCTCTCTCTCTCTCTCTCTCTCTCATACGCTAACATTTCCCAGATGACTTGAACAGGTTTTGTGTCAAGTTTCTCTCTCTCTCTCTCTCTCTCTCTCTCTCTCATACGCTAATACATTTCCCAGATGACTTGAACAGGTTTTGTGTCAAGTTTCTCTCTCTCTCTCTCTCTCTCTCTCTCTCTCTCTCTCTCTCTCTCTCTCTCTCTCTCTCTCTCTCTCATTCATACGCTAACATTTCCCAGATGACTTGAACAGGTTTTGTGTCGTCTCTCTCTCTCTCTCTCTCTCTCTCTCTCTCTCTCTCTCTCTCTCTCTCTCTCTCTGAGACAACAATCTCTGACAAATCATTCTTAATGACGCAATTGCGATAGCGTCTGTAGTTCCATCAAGAGAGTATAATATTTTGTCAACAAACAACCTCATTGCGTAGGAAAAAAAAATAGTATAAATTCTCATTCATAAAAAAAAACTTATGAATGAATGACTGCATATCGACGTATCTCTTACTCTCATTCAAGACTTGTCTTCGTGGAAAGGTGGAGGTGGGTGGTAATTAGGAATTCGCTATTCCTCTAGGCGATGGAAATGGGAATGGACTTCTGCTGTCATTCTGACGTATGATTCATGTATTTATGTGTGTGTATATGTGTATATATATATATATATATATATATATATATATATATATATATATATATATATATATATATATATATATATATACATACATACATACATACATACATACATACATACATACATACATCAGCCATTCCTAGATTCAAGGGTCCGGTTACCAACTCTCTTCTTCTCTCAGCCCACAGAGTTGCAACAGGTTCTCTCTCTCTCTCTCTCTCTCTCTCTCTCTCTCTCTCTCTCCTCTCTCTCTCTCTCTCTCTCTTCCCGAGCCTAAGGCCGATTGAAAGCATAATAAAAAAAAAGTATGAAAACGAGATCTTTCCCTTGCATTGCTTTAATTGCGGGTTTATGTAATCGCGCGCTTTTAGCTTATTTTAATTTTGTGTTTGTGTAGCTTCTTGTATGTGTGTGTGTGTCGTTTGTACGACGTTTGAAGGGGTGTTTTGAATGTGGTTTGTGTAGAAAACTGTTGTGCTGGCTTTGTCTGTCCGTTCGCACTTTTTCTGTCCGCCCTCAGATCTTGAAAACTACTGAGGCTAGAGGGCTGCAAATTGGTATGTTGATCATCCACCCTTCAATCATCAAACATACCAAATTGCAGCATTCTAGCTTCAGTAGTTTTTATTTAATTTAAGGTTTAAGTTAGCCATAATCGTGCTTCTGGCAACGCTACTGTACAGGTCACCACGGCCGGCTGAGAGTTTCATGGGCCGCGGCTCATACAGCATTATGCCGAGACCACCGAAAGATAGATCTGTTTTCGGTGGCCTTGGGGATCACAATGGTATTTATTTGTTGTGGGGAGTCAGAATGGTGTTTTTGGGGGGTCAGAAAGGTGTTTTTTTGGGGGTCAGAATTTTTTTTTTTCTGTGGTCACTAATGTTTTTTGGGATGTTCACAGTTGTTGTTTTTGTTGGGTCACCATGATTTTTTTTTGTGATTTTCAGTGGGTTTTTTTTTTGTGTGTGTGTGTGGGAGGGGAGTCACAAAGGTTTTTTTTTTTTATTGGAAACAGAAAAAAAAAGACCCATAAAATTAGACTCCAGCAGTAAACTTAATTTCTGTGGAAGACGAAAGTTTGATCTCTCTCTCTCTCTCTCTCTCTCTCTCTCTCTCTCTCTCTCTCTCTCTCTCTCTCTCTCTCTCTTGTGTTCACGCTCTCTATAATAACTTCATATATAAGCTCCGATCATTTCTCTTGTACTGATCACGTTTTGTACTGTGTGTGCATTATGTTCTTCCCCCTTCCCCCTCCCCTCCCCATCTTCCCCCTTCCTTCCAATCCCTCCCTCTCCTCTACTCTTCTCCCGTCCCCTCTTTCCACTCCCATTCATTCCCTTCCCCCCCCTTCCTTCCATTCTTTCCTTCCCTTCCTCCCCCCCTTCCCCTCCCCCAAAACTAGTGCCCTTAACACCGACTTCACCACCTCCCTCCCCCTTCGCCACTTGCTGGTGCCGTTGTCGACGGACGAACTACTACTGCTGGAGGATGGTGGAGGGGGAGGCAGAAGAAGTAGTAGTAGGAGGAGGAGGAGGAGGAAGGGGGAGGGTCGAAATCGATATGTCTCTTAAAGCCCGAGAGGTTCTGTTGTTGCATGTTCGCCTCCTCCTCCTCCTCCTCCTCTTCCTCCTCCTCCTCCTCCTCCTCCTCCTCCTCCTCCTCCTCCTCCTCCTCCTCCTCCTCCTCCTTCCTCCCCTTAGCCAGCCCAAGAAGGCGCGACATCTTGGAAAGGGGAATAGTATGCTTTAGAAGGGCCTGAGAGAGAGAGAGAGAGAGAGAGAGAGAGAGAGAGAGAGAGAGAGAGAGAGAGAGAGAGAGAGAGAGAGGAAGGGCGATGAAAGGTTATTGAGAGAAGACAAGAGACTGAAGGCAAAGGAGAAGCAAAAAGGTGAGAGAGAGAGAGAGAGAGAGAGAGCTCTGAGAGAGAGAGAGAGAGAGAGAGAGAATCTGAGGAGGAGTACTAAAGACGCTATTTAGATTCAAAAAGGGGGTGGGGTTGGAGGACTCTCTGTTTTCTGGGTCAGTGGGTGAAGGGAACAATGGCTGCCTTTCGAGGCTCTGGGACCTCTCTGGGTCTTCTCTGGGTCTGCTCCGGGTCCTCTCTGGGACTAATTGCAATTTTGGAAAGATCACGATCTCTGGAACTCACGAGCACCGAAGAATTATGAAGTTCCAAGAAGTACCTGTGGGCGCTGTGATGTCTCCCCCACCCCACCCCCTTTTTGGTCATTGGTTTGCTTGTGTGTTCTGTTTGCTTGAGAGAGAGAGAGAGAGAGGGGAGATGGGGAGAGATATTTAAATGGTCAAACTTTATTGGAAAAAGAATGTCGAATCGAAATTTGGGAGATATATATATATATATATAGATAGATAGATAGATAGATAGATAGATATTTATATATATAGCAAGAAAAAGACTATATATACAATATATATATGTGTGTGTGTGTGTACAGTATATATATATAATTTATAATTATGTTATTTGTGTTATGTAATGTTTTATGTATTATATACCTTGTCCGTTATTTCTCAATGTCCGTTTTGAGTAATGGGCTGCTTTCCCTATTGTTGCCTTTGAGCTTATAGCATTCGGCTCTTACCTTGACCTGTAATAAAAGATGCAGAGCTTCGACAACCGAAGAAATAAAATTGGAAAACATAAGAAAATAGTAAAAAATGCGCCGAAGTTTCTTCGGCGCAATCGAGTTTTCTGTACAGCCACTACAGCGTATAATCAAGGCCACCGAAAATAGATCTATCTTTCGGTGGTCTCGGTATAATGCTGTATGAGCCGTGGGCCATGAAACTTTAACCACGACCCGGTGGTGGCATGGCCTATATC
This sequence comes from Macrobrachium rosenbergii, assembly GCF_040412425.1. NCBI lineage: Eukaryota > Metazoa > Arthropoda > Malacostraca > Decapoda > Palaemonidae > Macrobrachium > Macrobrachium rosenbergii. The sequence continues at coordinate 27,486,493 of NC_089753.1, read as the reverse complement.
GGACGGACAGACAAAGCCGGCACAATAACTTTCTTGTACAGAAGACTAATATAGAGTAAAGCAATGTTGGAAGACTGAAGCGACTAAATCCCAGCGCATGACATTCGGTCTTCGGGTTTGTTGATATCTCGTTCGGGTTTTGTAAAGAGAGAGAGAGAGAGAGAGAGAGAGAGAGAGAGAGAGAGAGAGAGAGAGAGAGAGAGACTTGACGTCTCCTCCTGATTTACGTTCACAAATGTTTGTCTACAGGTGGAAAGTCTGTCGTTTGAATGTGTTGTTTACGAATAGCTGTTGGCTGAGTGATTGGTCCCTGGCGTCGTTGGCTTAGGTTGGGATTTTGGAGGTCGTGGGTCTCTCTCTCTCTCTCTCTCTCTCTCTCTCTCTCTCTCTCTCTGTGACGAAAATATAAAACCAATAAACCTCAGTTTAGGTAAGAATATACAACCAATAAACGGTCCGGCAAACAGTTTTACGTGCTACTGAAGAGTCTCTCTCTCTCTCTCTCTCTCTCTCTCTCTCTCTCTCTCTCTCTCTCTCTCTCTCTCTCTCTCTGATTTGTTAATTGCTGTAGAGAATTTGAGTGTGTTTGTTTTTAAAAAGACATTTTAGTTATTAAATAACAGAATACGTGTAGAGAACATTCATTTATTTTTTTGACATTTCGTAAAAAAAAAAAAACTGGGTTGTATTTAAGAAATAAGAAATAATTGTGGATTTTAAGAAGATGAGCGGTCGACTGACTGGCGTCGCAGTGCCTATGGTCACAGCCTGCGTATTCAAACTCTCTCTCTCTCTCTCTCTCTCTCTCTCTCTCTCTCTCTCTCTTTGTTTTGTTATATCACCAGGGCACCCCTCCCTCCTCGTCACCTCTCCTTCAGTAGCAAGCAAAAGTCTGATGACCTTGAAACTCACCTGAGAGAGAGAGAGAGAGAGAGAGAGAGTGCGACTAAGTGAATCGATTTGAATATCTGAGACTCATGATTTTGCATCACAGTGTGTGTGTGTGTGTGTGTGCGCGCGCGCCTGCATGTGCGTGTATGTGTGTGCTCATGCGCGCGCGTAAGTACGTGTTCAAGTTCCCTTTTTTTTATTTGACTAAAGAGGTCTTAAGCCTGAAGATGTGAGGAGTGGTTGAAGTTTTTTTTTCTCTCTTTTTGTCGTATTTGAGAAAATGCGGTTTATTTGATGTTTTTTTTTTATTTCATTATCTCCCCTTTCGTCTTAAATTTCTCTACGATCGTCTTTTGTTAATTGTCAGATTTTATCTCTCTTTAGTTTTCGGTAAAAGAAAACTATTGTGCCGGCTTTGTCTGTCCGTCCGCACTTTTTTCTGTCCGCCCTCAGATCTTAAAAACTACTGGGGCTAGAGGGCTGCAAATCGGTACGTTGATCATCCATCCTCCAATCATCAAACATTCCACATTGCAGCCCTCTAGCCTCAGTAGTTTTTATTTTATTTAAGGTTAAATTTAACCATGGTCGTGCGTCTGACAACGACACAGGCCAGGCCACCACAGGGCCATGATTAAAGTTTCATGGGCCGCGGCTCATACAGCATGTTACCGAGACCACCGAAACATAGATCTAATTTCGGTGGCCTTGATTATACGCTGTACAGAAAACTCGATTTTTTACTTGCTTTTATTTTAATGCCAGTTGATCTTCTCTCAAATGTCAGTTGATTTTCTTTGCGTAAACTTTGGGTTGATTTAATTAGGACATTTTTTGTTAGTATTTATTTTTTTTGTTGTGCTGCTTTTAAACTGATTTTGTTTCATCTTTGTAGAATGTTGTATTTCTTGTAATTGTAGAATTATACAATTTTTGAATTGATAATTTTCAGTGTTAAGCTTGATTTCTTATTATCAAGTTTTGTTTTCGTCATGTGAGTTGTTATGACGATGCTGTATCACTGACGGTTGCGTCTTTTGAGACAGTTATAATAATAATAATAATAATAATAATAATAATAATAATAATAATAATAATAATAATAATAATGTCAACAGTGTCTTCTTTATAAGGTTGATTTTTAGTTTTCTGTGAAACTAAACTATTAAGTTGGCTGTTTTTCTGTCCGCCCTCAGATCTCAAAAACTCCTGAGGCTAGAGGGCTGCAAATTGGTATGTTGATCAACCACCCTCCAGTCATCAAAATTACCAAATTGCAGCCCTCTAGCCTCAGTGGTTTTTATTTCATTTAAGGTTAAAGTTAGCCATGATCGTGCGTCTGGCACCGCAACAACACAGGCCACCACGGCCGGCTGGGAGTTCATTGGCCGTTGCTGAGAGTTTCATATAGAATTATATGTTGTACAGAAAACTTGATTGCGCCGAATAAACTTTTTTTTGTATCTAGTTGAGTTTTCCATCACTGTGAGTTACTGTAATGCTCAAGTGTCACTAACAATTTCATGAGACAGTTTCAGAGTTAATAATAATAATAATAATAATAATAATAATAATAATAATAATAATAATAATAATAATAATAATAATAGCAGCAGTATCGTCAGCAATATCTTCATCCCTCGCCACATTAGCATAAACGTGACCTGATTTTGTGAACTGCGTTGACCCT
>NC_089753.1:27443912-27478912 GCF_040412425.1 Macrobrachium rosenbergii | reverse complement strand
TATGCAAACAGCTTTTTATTGTCAGTATATTAGGCAACAGCGCCTTCTTTTCAAAAGCGGGCTCCCCATTCGAGTCAATTGTTTGAATAGATTATGCAGCAGTGCACTATTTTGAGACACTCGTTTCCTTAGATTATGAACAACGCCCTATTTTCAGACACTTCCATGTCAGTATATTGTGCAACAGCTTCCTATTTTCAGACACTTCTGTTTCAGTAGATTGTGCAACATCCTATTTTCAGACATCCTTTTCAGTAGATTATGCAACAGCTCCTTATTTTCAGACATTTCTGTTTCAGTAGATTATGCTACAGCTTCCTACTTTCAGGCACTTCTATTTCAGTAGATTATGCAACATCTTCCTATTTTCAGACACTTCCGTGTCAGTAGGTTATGCAACAGCTTCCTATTTTCAGACACTTCTGTTTCAGTAGATTATGCAACATTCTATTTTCAGACACTTACGTTTCAGTAGATTATGCAACAACTTCCTATTTTCAGACACTTCCGTTTCAGTAGGTTATGCAACATCTGTATTTTCAGACACATCCGTTTCAGTAGATTATGCAACAGCTTCCCATTTTCAGAGGCTTGTTTCAGTCTGTTGCACATTGCACAACATCCTATTTTAAGAAACTTCTGTTTCAATAGATTATGCAATAGCTTCCTATTTTCAGACACTTCCGTTTCAGTAGATTATGCAACATCCTATTTTCAGACACTTCTGTTTCAGTAGATTATGTAACAGCTTCCTATTTTCAGACACTTCCGTTTCAGTAGATTATGCAACAGCCTCCTACTTGCAGACACTTCCGTTTCAGTAGATTATGCAACAGCTTCCCGTTTTCAGAGGCTTGTTTCAGTCTCTTGCGCAACAGCCCCCTATTTTCAGAAAAGAGTTCCCCACTCAGGTCAGTTAACTCCAGCCAGGTGCTTATCCAGCCATTCCTGCCGGCGGCTGTTTGCAGGTCCCTTCAAAAGTCAGGGTCTATTGTTCCAAGGGAGCTGTTGGAGTGCCACTCGGAACGTGTCATTAATCGCCGGGCGTCTGAAAAGGATTGCGTCATTGCTCTCTTGTGGACGCGTTTTGGACCTGTCTAATTACGCGGCTTTGTATTTGCTTTCATGAGACTTCAGTCTTGCCACTGGCGAATTATGGATGGTGTTGATATTGTGGTCTTTATAATTGTTTATTTAACGATTTATTTATTGAAAAAATAAGTTTTCAGAGAAAACGAGTAAAAATCGGCCGAAGTTTCTTTGGAGCAATCGAGTTTTCTGTACATCGTATAATCAAGGCCACCGAAGATAGATCTGTCTTTCGGTGGTCTCGATATAATGCTGTATGATTCGCGGCTCATGAAACTTTAACTACGGCCTGGTGGTGGCCTGGCCTATGTCGTTGCCAGAGGCACGATTATGGCTAACTTCAACTTTAAATAAAATTAAAACTACTGAGGCTAGAGGGCTGCAATTTGGTGTTTGGTGATTGGAGGGTGGATGATCAACTTATCGATTTGCAGCCCTCTAGCCTCAGTAGTTTTTAAGATCTGAGGGCGAACTAACTTTCTTATCAGAAGAGTGAAAATCCAGGAGGTGTACGCGAATGTACCTGTAGGTGGGTAGCGACGTCAGTGTACCTCACGTGGTGCACCGTAGGCATTACTTAAGGATCTTTGCAGCGTCCCTACGGCCCCTAGCTGCTGTAACCCCTTTCATTCCTTTTTCTGTACCTCCGTCCATATTCACTTTCGTCCATCTTGCTTTCCGCAACCCTCTCCTAACAATTGTTTCATAGTGCAGCTGCAAAAGGGGTTCCTTCTGTTACACCTGTCAAGCCTTTTACTCTCAGTTTCCCTTTCAGCGCTGAATGACCACATCGTAGGACCCAGCGCTTGGCCTGTGGCCTAAATTCTACTATATTCCATTCTGTACTAATGTATATTCCATTCTGTACTAATGTATATTCCATTCTGTACTAATATATTTCATTCTGTACTAATGTATATTCCATTCTGTACTAATGTATATTCCATTCTGTACTAATATATTTCATTCTGTACTAATGTATATTCCATTCTGTACTAATGTACAGTGGTATTGTTCTGTTCTTTTCACACACTATAACAAATTTCGTAACTTTGAGGACACTGTAAAATATTCATACGATCTTCCTGTGAGTTTTTTTATTATTTATTTTTTTTTTTTTTTTTTTTTCAGGAAGATCATTATTTCGAAATCGAGTCCCCTGTAACGCGAGCGAATTTTATGTATCCCCTGACCGGAAAGGGGAGGAGAGGTCGGCACAGAGCCGAAAGCCGAGTTCTCAGAATCCGGAGTTGCTATAATAAAGCCAATTAGGATGGGCGCCGTCTCTCTCTCTCTCTCTCTCTCTCTCTCTCTCTCTCTCTCTCTCTCTCTCTCTCTCTCTCTCTCTCTCTCTCTCCAGTATTTGGGGTTAACAGAGCATTTCTCTTAGAGGAAAATGGCTCTTTAGAAAAATGACTAGAGGACACAATCTCTCTCTCTCTCTCTCTCTCTCTCTCTCTCTCTCTCTCTCTCTCTCTCTCTCTATATATATATATATATATATATATATATATATATATATATATATATATATCTCTCTATATATATCTCTCTATATATGTGGCCTTAACTGAACATTTAACTCTCACAGGAAAATGACCAGCTAGGACAAGCTCTCTCTCTCTCTCTCTCTCTCTCTCTCTCTCTCTCTCTCTCTCTCTCTCTCTCTCTCTCTCTCTCTCTCTCTCTCTCTCCCCCAATATTTGCATGTATTTATATATCTATGCATGTATGCAAGCATGCCAATCATTCGCATGTGGCTCTAATGCTTGCTTGCGCAGTCGAATCACGGCCCTTGCGAATGCGACCGGAGTGCATATTGAACATAATGCGGGAGATATAGACAGTATACACGTCAGTCATCACTTGAGCTCATTCTTAGCGGTGGCACGACACCAGCTGGGCGCTTTTATGCAAGTCGCGCCTCGTAATTTCTTTGTGTCTATCGATTCGAGGTGCGAATTCGGTCCGCGCTTTCTGCGTGTAGGGTGGCGTTTAGGAGGTCACTGAAAGTGTAGGAAGGTTAGAATTTAACTCAGAAGAATTTAAAAAAATGGTAATGAAGGCATTAGTAAGCCAGGGGGATTGGAGAGAGAGAGAGAGAGAGAGAGAGAGAGAGAGAGAGAGAGAGAGAGAGAGAGAGAGAGAGAGAGAGGGGTGATTTGTAAGATCATGTTTGTAAGATCATCTGATTTTCCAATGAGAGAGAGATAAATACTGTCTAAAGCAGGAATCACTGAGAGAGAGAGAGAGAGAGAGAGAGAGAAAATTTGAAAGACTTGTTTTCAAACTATAGAGCCCTTTTTCTGTGAGAGAGAGAGAGAGAGAGAAAATACTGTGTTTAGCTGGAATCACTGAGGAAAAGAGAGTGAGAAGTGGGTTTAAAAGACCTTGTTTTTGAGCTATAGAGAGAGAGAGAGAGAGAGAGAGAGAGAGAGAGAGAGAGAGAGAGATACTGTGTTTCGCTGGAATCACTAAGGAGAGAGAGAGAGAGATGGATTTGCAAGACTTGTTTTCAAGCTATAGAACCATTTTCCAGTGAGAGAGAGATTTTGTAAAGCAGGAATCACTGAGAGAGAGAGAGAGAGAGAGAGAGAGAGAGAGAGAGAGAGAGAGAGAGAGAGAGAGAGAGAGAGAGACAACCTTGTCCCAGCTAAATAACCATTTTCCGCTGAGAAAGTGAGTTGAAAGTTCTGTTAAGCCCGAATTACTGGAGAGAGAGAGAGAGAGAGAGAGAGAGAGAGAGAGAGAGAGAGAGAGAGAGAGAGAGAGAGAGGTCACACTGGTTTTGCCGCAGTGTTTTGATCTAAGCCATATGTGGGTTGCAGGAAGAGCGTAGTATGGCCAACCCTATTGGGGTACCCCTACCCCTACACACCCTATATGAGCTGACGATGACGGTATTTATTATTACTATTAATAGAAAAGGGAAGAGTGACCTAGAATCTTATTTATTTATTTATTTACTTATATATTTATTCCAGTGTATTTATTCCAGTGTGGGAGATGGTGTCTGTCTTGTTGTTTGATATATTTGTTAAAATTTGGTTTAGACCATTTATGGTGGTACGTTATGTAAGCTTTGTGTATATATAAAAAAAATATATATATATATATATATATATATATATATATATATATATATATATATACAGTGAATACGTACGTTTAGTCACTGTCTTAACAATAAGAAGTTTTAAAAGTCGTTTGGTTACATAATCATTCGAAGACACTTATGAAAAAAAAATCAGACAACTTTTAGTCCTTGAAAGTTAATGAAGAAAAACTTCCACCTGTGTTTTTTGTTTTGTTTTTATTAATTGGTTTACTGCTGAACTTTTGTTTCTCATTCGCTAAATAGACTATCGACTCATTGTAGTGAAAACCCGAGAGATTCGTCGGGAAAATCTACGGAATAACCCTGACACTTTTCACTTGTACGTCCGGTAGTGGGGTAGCGCCATCAGTGCACCTGACGCGGTGCACTGTAGGCATTACTTCAAGGTTCTTTGCGACGTCCCTTCGGCCATGAGCTGCAACCCCATTTCATTCCTTTGACTGTACCTCCGTTCATATTCTCTTTCTTCCATCTGATTTTCGTCAACCCTCTCCTAACAATTGTTTGATAGTGCAACTGCAAAAAAGGTTTTCCTCCTGTTACACCTTTCAAACCATTTTACTCTAAACTTCCCATTCAGCGCTGAATGACCTCATAGGTCCCAGCGCTTGGCCTTTGCTTTAGCGGTCTTATGAAGCGGGACTGACTTCTGGGGCAACGCGCTTAGCCCAGATCAGTTAAAAAAAAAAAAAAGAAAATGTCATTGTCCGCTTCTTGAAGATGCCAGCAATATCAAATTTAATCTTTTTACGACTTAGTTCACGAGAAGTTAGAGGAGCAGAGTCACAAGTAGTTTTTCTATTTTAAGGATAGAAGCATTAAGCTACAAACGTCCTTTAATATCCAATTCGCTCTGCCTCGTAATTAATATATTTTCATATATGTTATCCGAAGGGGAATTTTTTTCGGTTGATAATAAGTTCGTCATCTCGTGGGCTCGAACCACGGAAGGAAAGAACTAAGGACTACAGTGACGCCTTAAACCACACGGCCATCAAGGCAGAGCGAATTGGATATTAAAGGACATTTGTAGCGTAATGCTTGTATATGAATCACGGTGATGTGATAAAATTCATTTAAGGGTAGGATTGAAGTGCAGAATTAGTCATCCCTCCGTTTTAAACATTTAAACGTGTAATTACTTTTTTATATTGTGAATATAAATCAATTAACTCTTGATTGATGGATGCTGATGTAACCAGTCTGGCATTTTTTTTAATTAATTTTTTTTTCGTGATAGGTTATTTTTTTACCATATTTAATAATTGGTTTCAGTAGGTAATGTGATGTATCTGTGTATTTGCCTCTCTCTCTCTCTCTCTCTCTCTCTCTCTCTCTCTCTCTCTCTCTCTCTCTCTCTCTCTCTCTCTCTCTATATATATATATATATATATATATATATATATATATATATATATATATATATATATTATCTTAGCAGGTATTCGTAAAGTCTCTCTCTCTCTCTCTCTCTCTCTCTCTCTCTCTCTCTCTCTCTCTCTCTCTCTCTCTCTTTGTCCCTGACTGCCGTATTTACCAAGGCTTGGAGAAATTCCAGCAGACGGTAGGGGAGAGAGAGAGAGAGGGAGGTGGGGGTGGGGAGAGGAGATAGAGAGAGGGAGTTATGGAACAGAGGGTATATTTAATGCTTGCACGCTCTCTATGCAGGATCCAGAAGGGGTAGAGGTAGGGGTAGGGGTAGGGGAGGGGAAGGGGAGGTTCTAGGGGTTACCAGTTTATAGTGCCAATCTATATTTAGAAGGTGGGGGGGGGGGCGGTTCGTGGATTGCTTTGTGTTTGCTTGATCCTGTGGTAAATATTGAGGTCTTCGTTTAAAATGGTTTTATAGCCTCTGCTTGGTCGAGTTGCTCTCTCTCTCTCTCTCTCTCTCTCTCTCTCTCTCTCTCTCTCTCTCTCTCTCTCTCTCTCTCTCTCTCTCTCTCATTGACAGCCGATGTAGATTGTTGTACAGTGTCATTATTTTCGGTGCTTGTATATATATAAGTATATGTATATATACATGTGTATGTATACGTATATGCATATGTATGCAGTATATACACATAGACATACATATGTACTGTAAGTATACGTATTCGTATATAATGCATGTGTAAACACACACACACACACACACACACACACACATATATATATATATATATATATATATATATATATATATATATATATATATATATATATATATATATATATATATATATATAAAAACTGAATCACGAAAATATGGAACGTGATGAATATATAAATGAAGATAAAACTCATATATATATATATATATATATATATATATGTATATATATATATATATGCATGCATGCATGTATGTGTGTATGTTATGCATGCATGTGTGTGTGTGGGGTGTTTCACAGTGCGTTCGTTCACAAGTTATGCAAACAGCAATTAAATGGCTGGATACGAAGACCAGTCGAGATCAAACAGGTTCGCAGTGAGAGTGTCACAGGTTGGATATACAATAGTTGCTGTTCTGCCAATTAGAGCAGGTCTTCTGTGGGTACATTTGTCTTTTTTATATATTTTTAATAGTTTATTTGTTTTTCATGTCTGTTTGTTATTACTTTTGCATATTTAATTATTGCTACATCTCTTCGCTTATTCGCATGTGTGTGTTCTGTGTGGAGGGTGGAATTTAAGCAGTAATAATAATAATAATAATAATAATAATAATAATAATAATAATAATAGGGTTTTACTTTCACCAATCTCCACCCGTCACCAGCCTCCCGTCTCGTAGCCATCGAAGAGCTCAGGTGAATCTACAGCGTACAGTTCTCCCCTGAGGTGGGGCGCAGGACATGTCCAAACCGTCTCCGTGTCCTGTTCGTCATTATATTCATCCACATCGCTATATTCATTTTATTCATATTCATCCACATCCTTATATTCATTCATTATGTTCGTCCACATCATTGTAATTTTGTTGTATTCAACCACATCATTATAATTTTATGCATTGTATTCATCCACATCATTATATATTGATTTTATTCATTATGGTAATCCACATCATTATATTAATTTTATTCATTATAGTAATCCACATCATTATGGTGATTTCATTCATTAGAGTAATCCACATCATTATATTGATTTTATTCATTATAGTAATCCACATCATTATATTCATCCCCATCGTTATATTCATTTAATTCATCATATACATTATACTCATCCACATCATTGTATTCATTCACATACGGTGTGACTTCTAATGCCATCTAACCTACTTCAAGCTTTGTTCTATAGTCGGTAGAGCCGTTTAGATAAATAGTTTCAATGCTGTACACCTTAATAGAACAGTGTAACTGCACAACCAGATTGTACTTGGGCAGTACAATAATACATTCGTATGTGCAGGTTTAAGGGTCTGATGGCCAAATGTGATTAACTGCCTGTTATTCTATATGCATTTTTTTAATATAATTTTTCACTAACTTCAAATTTAAGGGGAGCTGAATAGGTGAAAGAATCTCGTGAAATAAAAAGAAAAAAATCACCCTTGAGAGATAAGAAAAATGATAATAAATTATAAGAAGACTGATATGTAAGCGCCATGTTTTGCGACTCCTTGCCGTGGACGAAAATAAGAAGAAAAAGAAGAAGAATGAAAGAAAGAAAAATCAGAAAAATAATAATAAATTATAAGAAGACTGATATGTAAGCGTCATGTTTCGCAACTGCCTGCCGCGGACGAAAAGAAGAAGAAGAAGAAGAAGAAAAAAAGAAAAATAATAATAAATTGTAAGAAGGCTTAAATGAAAGGGCCATGTTTTGTTGCAACTGCTTGCGTGGACGAAAAGAAAAAGAAGAAGAAGAAGAAGAACGTAAGAACTAAAGTCCCGAATTGCATCGACCCGCACTCCATAACACAAAGTCAGCGCGGCGCCGCTTCTTGTAAAGCAAGGCGAATTTGCAAAGAGATAGATAGATAGACATCTAGCGCTGCTTGCTTGCTTGCCTGCCTACTTGCTTGCTTGCTTTTTCAGGATATAACTCGTTTGCTTGGTGGTATTTGTCTCGAGTGTATATTTGCCCCCTTGATAAGAATCGTTTCAAGTTGCGTCAGCGGACGAGTGCTTGTCCGTTTGGTTTTGATGCTAGTTGTTTCATTGTTTATTCCGAGAAAGCTTCCTTTAACATTATTATTATTATTATTATTATTATTATTATTATTATTATTATTATTATTATTATTATTATTATTATTTATTAAGAAACAGGTGTTAAACATCTGCACAGTGATGTAAATGTAAGTATTCTCTATTTTCTATTAGAAATATATATTTACATTTACAATCAAACATTATTATTATTTTATTATTTTTATTATTAGTGACTCATTTAGTTATTATTATTATTGTTAAGAAATTATTATTATTATTAGAAATTATTATTATTATTATTATTATTATTATTATTATTATTATTATTATTATTAGATGAATCCTATTTTTATGGAACAAGAATCCCATGGAACAAGCAAAAGGGACCATTGACTTGAAATTCAAGTTTCCAAAGAATAATATGGTGTTTACTTGAAAGAAGAAATATACCGTAATAGGAAATAGAGACAGAAGAAATCAATTATCAGAAAAGAAAGAAAATAAGTTAACAAATCAATAAATAAGTAGACAAAAGTTTGAGCAAATTAGAAAATGCAACGAGAATTGCTTTAGGGTAGTGATGCATTGCACTGGAGTGCTACTTTTCTTGCAGGCCTGTCGAAGGCTTGTCATTCTCTGCAGCAAAGATTTATGTGCAGGTCTTTGTAACTTGTACTTACATTTACATTAATCAAGCCATGCAGTGTCCTTTATCGAGGGCACTTGCATGTGCTAAAAATAGACTGGTCGAATGATTCGGTAACATTGCGGTGTCAGTATTCCTGAACCACTTTCCCTGCCGAGAGCGCCCAGATTTTGCTGGACATGCTGTGAATGTGCCTCGCTGTCCAACTTCTCCAAAGTTCCAGAGGTCCTTTATTCCTCGCACCGTTGGACTGTGCAACAGTCTTCTTGCTGAGGATGTCGGGTAATTGGAACCTCGAAAGTTCAAGCGAAGATGCAATGCATTTGTGCCCCAAAGCAATTCTCCTTGTATTTTAATAATTTACTTACATTTTTATTTATTCGTTTATTCATATTTCCATTTATTTTTTTCTTTTCTAATAACTGATATATCTTCTTTCTGTATTTCCTGTTACCTTCTGTTACTTCTTTCTAATGAACACCATAATATTCTTTGGAAGCTAGAATTTCAAGTCAGTGGCTCCAGTGTGGTTGTTTCATATGAGTAGGATTCATGCTCTGAATAATAATAATAATAATAATAATAATAATAATAATAATAATAATAATAATTTGTTCTCAAGTAAACAAGCTCTTCCTTAAACAACAGCCAAAGTTCATCAGATACGCTGTTACTTAATTAGATTAAAGTGTCATTATGCAATGACTCATATCCATCGCCATTGCGGTTATATCATTAATGCTCTTTCGTAATGAGTAATGATTATTAAGAAAATAATGTCTAGGCCAGTTATATTTTTTGCACTCGGCAGTTGAACTGGACATTTTCAGTGGCGTAGAGCAGTGGTTTTCATTTTTTTTTTTTTTTTTTAATAGTGATGGCACCCTAACTAATGTAATATCGCGTGAATTAACTTGTTATTTAATGAATAAAGTTGACCATCATATATATATATATATATATATATATATATATATATATATATATATCTATATCTATATCTATATATCTATATATATATATATATATATATATATATATATATATATATATATATATATATATATATATATATATATATATATATATATTATATAATGTTAATATATTAGAGTAGATAACAGTGGTAATAAATATATTTTCAAGACTTCTGCAAACTTTTTTTTTTTTGATTTTTTTTTTTCTTGAGATGATCTAGCCAAGACAAAATTCATGACAATCTTGTGGCACCTTTGGGCACTATCTTTGGCACCCCAGGGTGCCACGGTACTCAGTTTGAGAATTACTGTCGTAGGGTTTCAGACGTGTGTGTGGTTCGTGTGAAATAGCAAATTCCCATTTTATGAGATGTTTGAAATTTTTTTGAATTTTTTTTTTTTTATAAATGTTCATTGATATATATATAAGACAAAATATATAATATATATATATATATATATTTATATATATATATATTTGAGAATATATATATATATATTCAGATACCAGGTTCGTATATATATATATATATATTTTCTTTCTAGATGTTTGAAGGTATATTGAATATTTTATATTTTTTTTTACTTAATTTTATTCGTTTGCTCTCCTTTCGTGATTCTTAAAATTTTCACGATTTTTCTTTTTGGTGTAGTTACTTAATGTGTAAGATTTATACTTTTAAGAATTTTATCTTGAGTTAAAGGATTTTTTTTTTTTACCAAGAAGTAACTTCCTCATTAAAGTCATCTCTCTCTCTCTCTCTCTCTCTCTCTCTCTCTCTCTCTCTCTCTCTCTCTCTCTCTCTGAGAAAACCAGGAAGTAACTACTTCATCTCTCTCTCTCTCTCTCTCTCTCTCCTTTTTAGGAGAAAACCAATGAAGTAACTGCTTCCTCATTAAAGTCATCTCTCTCTCTCTCTCTCTCTCTCTCTCTCTCTCTCTCTCTCTCTCTCTCTCTCTCTCTCTCTCAAAGAAGTAACACACCTTCCTCTTCAAAGGAGCCATTTGCCGGAATATCATAATGAACAGTACCTTAAACAATAATAATAACAGTCCATGACTTCCTGTTCGCTACTTTTGATAACAAACGTAATTGTCACACATTGCGCGGGAAAAAGAATTACAATAGATTACTTAATTGCTATCATACTAAGAACTGGTGCGACTGTTGTTATTATCATCAGGAGTCGCCGACGAGCGCGCAGGCGCGCCCAGTAGGGAGGGTCGATAAGTCAATTGGGAGTAATTAGGATTTAGAGCCTTAGGTGTCCTGGGTCGAGTCTATTATTGTATGATGTCGACGGGAACTGTCGATATCTTGTCAAAGGATTCGCGCCATTTTTTTTTCTTTTTTTAAACAGGGAATTCGGGGAATGTGATATCGGTTTGGTTTGGAACTATATTGAGTAGAGAGAGAGAGAGAGAGAGAGAGAGAGAGAGAGAGAGAGAGAGAGAGAAGCTACATCTGCATTGTCCAGCGAAATGCATGGCTATCATTACTGTAATTACGTAACACTTTGAAGACGCCCAAACACGTGATACCAATTACACATCATGCGACTCTGGACGAACCCTCTTCAGCGGACTAACGACACAGTACATATCTAGTCTTAGACCAGCGTCGCGCATGCGCAAAGGAAAAGAATATTTTGGGACCATATAGAGCTAATTATAGACGTGGGATTCCACGTCAGTATTTATTTGTGCCCCCCATTCGTGCGCGTCAGGTCAAGGTCGCACGAGTTACCCCGGGCCATTCAGTTATCGTTACGTCATACGGAATTTGGTTGGTGTTGTAGCACCTCTTCTCAGGGTGTACTGTAGGCATTACTTAAGGTTCTTTTCAGCGTGCCTTCCTGAGGCCCCCTAGCTGCTGCAACCTCTTTCGTTCCTTTTACTGTACCTCCTTTCATATTCTCTTTCTTCCGTCTTACTTTCCTCAACCCTCTCCTAACAATTGATTCATAGTGCAGCTGCGAGGTTTTCCTCCTGTTACACCTTTCAAACCTTCTACTCTCAATTTCCGTTTCAGCACTAAATGGCCTCATAGGTCCCAGTTCTTAGCCTTTGGCGTAAATTCTATATTCAATTCAGTTCAGTTCAATTCTTTCTTCCATCTTTCCACCCTTGGCATAAATTGTATATTCTGTATATTCTGTTTCAGCGTTATAGTTACTTCTGGTCTTATTCCAAAGTTTACCGCGGAAAGTAGCCATGATACTAACTCGACTAATGACGACAGTGACCCTGACCTCTTTATAGAGGTTAATCATGCTCTGATGGTGTCCGGGGGTTGTCCAGGGATCGATAAGCGCTGTGTGTAAAGCTTGGTGCATGTTGGTCATTGCTGAAAGGGTGAGTCAGGGAATGAGCCCATCTTATTTATTTCTGGATTGCATACAAGCCCCTAAGAACGTGTCGTGTGATTCCTTCCATTATTCAGCGTGTAGGCACATGCGAATTAACCCTCCCAAACTGAGAGAGAGAGAGAGAGAGAGAGAGAGAGAGAGAGAGAGAGAGAGAGAGAGAGAGAGAGAGAGAGAGAGAGATTACTTAGCATAATAGTCTGTCAACTCTCTTTCCTATAAAGTTTTGTCTTTGATTAATTTTTATATTTTCATATATCTAATAAACTTCATTACTTTAGAGACTTTTATGATTTTATTTTAATTTCATATTTTCATATTCCGGTACCTCCCCCTTCTCACACAATGCGGAGGTAAGTCATCCTCCCCCACACTCCCCACCTCTTGGGAGGGGGATCACCAAAATCCCAATTTGTTCAGACGACTGGTGAAAAATCATGGCATCACACGCACGCATACACCCCCTGGTCCTTCACCCCCATGGTTCATTCCAACCGAAAACCCTGGTCCACCCCTCTCCCTCCCCCTCCCCACCTAGCGGTTTTACGTGGGTTACGTTTAAAGGCGGCAGGTTACATGTAGCGTAACTTGTATATTGATTGGACTGATGCCAGCTGGGCCAAGGAGAGAGAGAGAGAGAGACATATATTTACTGAGCAATTGTAAGGGAAGGTTGGTTCAAGAAGGGTAGAGAGAGAGATAATTTACTGAGCAATTGTAAGGGAATGTTGGTTCAAGAAGGGTAGAGAGAGAGAGAGAGAGAGAGAGAGAGAGAGAGAGAGAGAGAGAGAGAGAGAGAGATAATTTACTGAGCAATTGTAAGGGAAGGTTGGTTCAAGAAGGGTAGAGAGAGAGAGAGAGAGAGAGAGAGATAATTTACTGAGCAATTGTAAGGGAAGGTTGGTTCAAAAAGGGTAGAGAGAGAGAGATTTACTGAGCAGTTGTAAGGGAAGATAGGTCGAGAGAGAGAGAGAGAGAGACATGTTTACTGAGCAATTGTAAGGGAAGGTAGGTTCAAGAAGGGTAGAGAGAGAGAGAGAGAGAGGTGAAGATATAAAGATGGAGTCACTGGTAAGGAATAGAAGATAAAATGAAGGAGAAAGAGATGAACTGGGAAGGGAAACGGAAAAAGTGGAGAGAGAGAGAGAGAGAGAGAGAGAGAGAGAGAGAGAGAGAGAGAGAGAGAGAGAGAGAGAGAGAGAGAGACTCTGGATCATTGCACAAGGGACCTTTTTGTGTTTAGCTAGTGTTTGGAATCTACTAGACATAAGTATTTCGAAGGAAAGTTAGAAAAAGTATGTTTGTAATTCGGTTAGCATTGTGACCCTTATTGCAACCCATTTCTGTGTTTGCCAGACCGCTCAGGTTTGCAAAAAGGTTCTCTCTCTCTCTCTCTCTCTCTCTCTCTCTCTCTCTCTCTCTCTCTCTCTCTCTCTCTCTCTCTCTTTGGTCTGAAGTTCTTGCTAAAGTTCCGAGTTCTACTTGCCTAGCAGTTTCATGAAACTTTTTGAAACTTTTGAATTAGAATGAAACTGTCATGAAGTCTACGGATTACGTATACCACTTTTCATTATCAGTGACTCTTGAAGTAATTAGTATTATATTTTTTTGTTTACTGTACGGAGAGTACATTCATTATTATTATTATTATTATTATTATTATTATTTATTATTGAAGCATGTGTAAAGAAGTCAGGTAAGCCTATTTAATTGCTTAGAAATCTTCAGGTCAGCTCCATGAAAAATATAACAACAAATACTTCAATTTTAATTTAAATATTTATGTTTAATACAATTCTGTTCATTTTGGATGCTCAGCTTAACAGAACGTTTTTTTCTTTCATTAACCTGGATTTTCGATACCCGTTAATGCAGTCGTAGGAACTTTATGAAATTCTATAAAATTATATAAAATTTTGGTGGAGGGAAAAACTAAATAACATACGTTCATGATAACAGAAGCATATATATATATATATATATATATATATATATATATATATATATATATATATATATATATATATATATATATATATATATTCACGTCAGTTGATTTTGCGATACCCGTTAATGTAGTCATAGGAATTTTATAAAATTCTATGAATAGAATTGTACAAAGTTTTGCTGGAGAGGAAAATAAATGATGCACGTTCATGATAGAAGTGTGTGTGTGTGTGTGTGTATATATATATATATATATATATATATATATATATATATATATATATATATATATATATATATATAGAAACAGAAGTATGTATATAAATTTCCATTACTTGAATTCGGCAAGATATTCCTTTCACGACAGAAAACCGAACCGTCGATGTCATTTTGATAAAAAGCCCCCCCCCCCAAAAAAAAATGAAAGTATTGAATGGTTATCATATCTGTCGAGATGGAGAATTGACAGTCAGTCTTTTTTTTTTTTTTTTTTTTTTAATATACGTAACAGATAACAACCCGTTTGCCCTGCACATTTTGGTGGTCCGTGGGTGGAGGTGGAAATGGGGTGGGTATATCTGGGCATCGGTGGCGGTGTACCTCGTTTTGCCCTCCCTATTGGAAATGTGCCAATTCGAGGCATAATTTAATTTCCCCTTTGGAGATGGGAAAAGTTTTCGGATACGCGGTATTATTATTGTTGTTTCTTCTTCTTCTTCTTCTTCTTCTTCTTCTTCTTCTTCTTCTTCTTCTTCTTCTTCTTCTTCTTGTGCTTTGTTTGGTGTCTTGCTTCACGAAGGTGGGTCTCTCTCTCTCTCTCTCTCTCTCTCTCTCTCTCTCTCTCTCTCTCTCTCTCTCTCTCTCTCATATTTCTGCAGAAGTTGAGATCATTTTCGTGACTTCAAAAGGTCTCTCTCTCTCTCTCTCTCTCTCTCTCTCTCTCTCTCTCTCTCTCTCTCTCTCTCTCTCTCTCTCTCATATTTCTGCTGAGTTGAGATAATTTTCGTGACTTCAAAAGGTATTTCTCTCTCTCTCTCTCTCTCTCTCTCTCTCTCTCTCTCTCTCTCTCTCTCTCTCTCTCTCTCTCTCTCTCTCTCTCTCTCATATTTCTGCATAATTGAGATAATTTTCGTGACTTCAAAAGGTATTTCTCTCTCTCTCTCTCTCTCTCTCTCTCTCTCTCTCTCTCTCTCTCTCTCTCTCTCTCTCTCTCTCTCATAATTCTGCGTAATTGAGATAATTTTCGTGACTTCAAAAGGTATTTCTCTCTGTCTCTCTCTCTCTCTCTCTCTCTCATTCCTGCCAAGTTCTTGATGGGATCAAACATGTGATTTCTCTTACAATAATGAGTTCAGTCTTGTTCTCTCAAAAGAGTCGAGAATATTATTGTGACGTATCTAAATCTGTATTTCTTTCTCGTGAATTCTTGTAAAGGGTGTAAAGGTATAAATATGGGTTTTGTTATGTTGGTTTGATACTGACCTCTTGAATTGTGACGCCTTTGATGTACTTACATCAGATAATTTTTTAATGTATAGTGGGAGAAAGTTGTAATGGGTGATTAGTGTTTAAATTTAAATGTTTTTTTGTTTTTGCTTAGAAAATGTCAAGGGAAAAGTATTTATCATAAATATGGTAAAAAATATTGTTTTACCATATATGTTTATTTAATATTTTTTATTTAGAATAAATGAAATATTACTTTTATATTAAGAATAAAAATGAAAATCACGCAAGGTACGGGAGAAGGAAAATTATTCAACTTTCTGCGGAAATAAATAACTTGTGCAGTGTCCTTGCCCAAATCCGGAAAATAAAAAAAAAAAAAGGAAATAAGGGAATTAATGAAGAAGGAACAATGAAGGCTTCAAACCTCGAAGGAATATAATAAAGTTTTCTCTAATAGACAGAAACTCATTCCAAAGCAAATTACGACTGTTTGCTTTATAAAACTGTAATAATGGTTGATGTCCATTAAAGTTAGTGTCAAGGTCTTTTAACCCGAAGTTTTGCTCTAATTAAAAATAAAGTGTGTTTCAACTTTGAGGTTGACTCGAACTGACTTGTGTAAAGTTTGCTCTCTCTCTCTCTCTCTCTCTCTCTCTCTCTCTCTCTCTCTCTCTCTCTCTCTCTCTCTCTCTCTCTCCCCTTTCTGCCGAGTTGAGAAACTTTCGTGATTCGAAGAGTTATTTCTCTCTCTCTCTCTCTCTCTCTCTCTCTCTCTCTCTCTCTCTCTCTCTCTCTCTCTCATTTCTGCCGAGTTAAGAAAGTTTCGTGATTCAAAGAAATTCTCTCTCTCTCTCTCTCTCTCTCTCTCTCTCTCTCTCTCTCTCTCTCTCTCTCTCTCTATTGTATGTCGGTAAAACACGCGTTTTAGTTTACCCGCTTGTGTCATGTGTTTGTAAACACACACAAACACGCACACACACTCAGAATAAACAGAGACCTGTTGGTCTTCCGGTGACTAAACTTGTGCAGGCGTATGTTTAGTTGGTGAAGTATGCCCTGTTTACAATCAGGTATTTCCTCTCTTCTTCGGTGTTTCCATGACTCCTTTAGACGTCCTTTTTTTTTTTTTTTGAGGAGGGTAGCCGGACTTTTTATCATTTTAATTCTATAAACTTCTTTCTCGCAGAGGGCGAGTGGGTTCCTTTAATAAACATGAAAATTGCATAAGTGTTCTCTATTGGGTGCTGGCTTGTCCGGCCTCGTTGTCGCCCATTGCCGTTGACACTTGGCATTAATTAGTGGTCACCCATCCGGGTATTGACCAGATGTCCAAATTGAAGCAATTTGTTGGTTTCTGTGACTGACATTCAACATGATGGTCGATTTTATTTATTTATTATTTATTTTTTTTTCTCTTTTTTCTCTAATTCTTGCCCGAGTGGCAGGTGTGAAAATCAATCTCTCTCTCTCTCTCTCTCTCTCTCTCTCTCTCTCTCTCTCTCTCTCTCTCTCATCAGTAACTTTTCCCTTCCACGTCACGAGCGTTCCATTGGCTTCTTTCCCCGGACGCTTGTCTCTCGGCTTATGAATGGAGTCGGGAATGAATGAGTGAAAAAACAAATAATTGAATGAAATGAAGGAAGGAACGAAGGAAGGAAGGACGGGATGAATGAATAAATGAATGAAGGCACCGAGTAGGAGTGAGGCGTATTTGCGGGACGAGTGACTCATTCATTTGGCAGACCGAAGCAGAACCGCCCAAAGTGCGTCTTTTCATTTCAAATTAAAGGAAGGAAGGAATGAGAGACGAGAGAGGGGGCGGTTTGAGGGGAAGGGGAGAAGAGGAGGGAGGGAATATAGTGGGCCAAGGGGAGGTACAGGTGTATTTTGGGGGAGGGGGGGGGTTTCTATTGGGACGAAGTGTGGTGTTTTGAGTAGCATCTGCGGTCGAGGTTGGCGAGGTGGCGTGATGATGATGGATGTAATTTGGGGGATATTTTGGGAAGAGGTCCAGGAAGATTATTGATTGGTTTTATGAACTAGCGGAGCAAAGAGTTGCTGTGTGTTGCGTAAAGGGAGCATTTTGAAGGTTGGTGGGGATGGTATGAGATTGGTAGTCCGGAGGGAGGTTAATCCCGATCAATAATAATGATAAGGGTTGGTTAATGTTGGCTCTTGGCGAAGTTTTGATACAAAGCCTGAGGATGGAGCAAATAGATATGAAGAAGTCTCTCTCTCTCTCTCTCTCTCTCTCTCTCTCTCTCTCTCTCTCTCTCTCTCTCTCTCTCTCTCTCTGCTTTTTTAGTCTGTAAGATTTGATTGCCTCCGTATGTGATATTCTCTCTCTCTCTCTCTCTCTCTCTCTCTCTCTCTCTCTCTCTCTCTCTCTCTCTCTCTCTCTCTCTGAGTTTTAGTCTCTTACTCTCTCTCTCTCTCTCTCTCTCTCTCTCTCTCTCTCTCTCTCTCTCTCTCTCTCTCTCTCTCTCTCTCTCTCTCTTTGGATTAGTAAACTAGTAAATTATCAGGTACGGAAAAGACCTGTGATAAAATTCATAGATTTGAAGTCTCTCTCTCTCTCTCTCTCTCTCTCTCTCTCTCTCTCTCTCTCTCTCTCTCTCTCTCTCTCTCTCTTGTTGCAGCTCCTCCCGTGAAGAAGTAAGCTAAATATATATATATATATATATATATATATATATATATATATATATATATATATATATATATATATATATATATATATATAAATATATATATATACATATATATATATTGGGGGCGGAAAATTCTCTATGATAAAGTTCAATTGTTGGCCAAGGAAACCTCTTCCGATAAACGTTATTGGAAAGCGATTTGATCAAGCGCGCGCGCATTTTGTGTGTGTGTGTGTTTGTGTATTTTTCTGTATGTGTGTTTGTGTGTGTATGTACGTTTGTGTATGTATGTATGTGAGTTTGTGTGTGTGTGTGGATGGGGGAGGAGGGAGGCGGGTAGGAATGGAAGGTGTTCCATTTTGGAAGAGAAAAAAGGGAAAAGATAGAATTTCTAAGTCAATGAATTGTCAAGTTTTTTAATTGTCAGATTATTCTAAATGTCCAGATTTAGCACAACATTTCATCCCATAGAGGATCAGGGCCGTCACTTCACCTCACGCGGTGCACTGTAGGCATTATTTGAGGTTCTCTGCAGCGTCCCTTCCTCTCCACACGTGTACCTTTCGACAAGTGTCTCTGTCAGGGAGATGAATCTTAAGAAACCTATTTTTTGAACATGAGACAGACCGTGTCGTTAGTCCACTCATGGCGGTCGCCGCGTCGAGATTGAATGTCAGTTGGTGTCTCTCTTCCAAACCAACGGTCATCACACCGTGGTCCCCGGGGGGACCCACTTTCAGGCAGATATCTGGAGGTTTGTGGTTTCCAAGGATGTAAAGAGGGCTTTGGAATGTGCTGTGGTGTTTATCCCTTTGAAAATTGCTCAGATTGAATACATAAACACCTGCTTTTTAGCACAAGTGTTTGTAAGTTGATATACTCACTCTCTCTCTGCTAAGCTGAGATCACTTTCGTGAGTTCAGAATCCTCTCTCTCTCTCTCTCTCTCTCTCTCTCTCTCTCTCTCTCTCTCTCTCTCTCTCTCTCTCTCTCTCTCTCTTCAACTGTAGTGGGTCATAATGAAGATGGAGAAGATATATATATATATATATAATATATTTATATATATATATATATATATATATATATATATATATAATATATTTATATATATATATATATATATATATATATATATATATTTATATATATATTAGAAATTTTATTTGTGTTCTGTATTTTCTGGTTCACAGCAGGTGATTTGATTTCTTTTTGTACAGTATGATGACTTTTCGATTTTTATGAAACCCGTACATTCTAATTTCTTGATTTTTACTCACTCCACATATTCTCACTTCTTGTTTTTACATATTCGTTACATACTTATTTCTTGGTTTGTAAATATTCATTAAATCCCCATTTTTATTTTATATAGTCATTAAATTCTCTTTTTTTATTCTTTATATTATCTACATCTCATTTCTCGATTTATATATTTTTTACATTCTCATTTCCTTTTATCCCCCAGAGAAACTTCCCATACATCCTTCCCTGACCAGCAGTAAATACCAGCGCCTTGACCCCTCAGGTCTCTCTCTCTCTCTCTCTTTATCTCTCTCTCTTTCTCTCTCTCTCTCTTATCTCCCGTTGTCACTCTTGTTTTCCGCGCCTAACAACCTCTGGGACAAGGGCTGCCTAGTGCGATTTTCGTAACAGCCTTTCCCAAGGCGGTTTTATTTTCTCTCTCCTCCTACTCTCTCTTTGGCTTTCTTCTTCCTTGGGTAGATGGTTTTTTTTCTCTCTATTCTTTTATCAGGCCCACTTCGGAATTTTCTCTTGTGTGTCTGTATGGTTGGTGTCCTTTTTCAGTGTTCCTTTTTGGGCAAGTGTTGGATGTTCGTTTTCATGAGGTTCTAATCTCTCTCTCTCTCTCTCTCTCTCTCTCTCTCTCTCTCTCTCTCTCTCTCTATCTCTATATATATATATATATATATATATATATATATATATATATATATATATATGTATATATATATATTTATATATATTGACCCATACCAGGTCAATCAGTACCATCCCTGGCCTATAATTTTTGGGTAGCTTGAATTTCAAGTCAGTGGCCCCTTTGGTGGGCTTGTTCCATGTGAATAGGGTCCATTATCTGAATACTACTACTAATACTACTACTGCTACGACTAATAATAATAATAATATATAATAATAATAAATAATAATAATAATAATAATAATAATAATTGTAATATTGATACTTCTATTACTAGTAGTATACTATTACTAACAACAACAACAATAATAATAATAATAATAACAACAACTCACTTCGTCGAGATACAGGCGTATCAGAACTTTATATCTAAAAGGCTTAGCGCGTATCCCCTTTAAGTAGTTGGATATGCATGTATCTCGCCCACGCTCATTGGGGACTTTCATCGTATGTCGTTGTATCTCCCCCCAACCCCCAACCCCCCCAACGTCACTCGTTTAACGGGGGTTTTGTACCTGAGAATATGTCAAGTTTGATATTTATATGCTGTAGGGGTTGTTGAATGTTACATAGGTAACGTGTGTGTGTGTGTATATATATATATATATATTATATATTTATATATTTATGTATATATTTATATATATATATATATATATATGTATTATATATATATTCATTATATATACATATAATTATGTATTATAATTGTATTCATATAATATGCATTTATAATTATATATATATATACATATATAAATAATCTGAATGTTTGTCACATACACCCAGGGGATTTTTGTGTTCACAAACATTATAAAAGCCACAAATAACGTTCAGTATCCATTTCATTTCACTTTGGGAATAATTTACACCCATGGGGAATTGTAATTGACAAGTGCTTCGTCCCCGGAAGGATTCGAATCGTGAATGGAAATATTTTGGTATAAATAAATATTTAGGATGACGGTAGGATATAAATATGTAGGATGACTGTATGAGATAAGTATAGAGGATGACCGTAGGATGAAAGAGAAGAGGAGTCTGAGAACAGGTGAATGTCTTCAGAAGTCAGGATGGGACTTTATGACCGTATTGTTGAGCCAGGTCCTTTTAGGGAAGTGAGGTGTAGATATTAAATTCCAATACAAAAATTAATAGGAGGAGGAAGATTCTGAGGTGTTGAGTTTTTTGCGCAGTTGAAGTGGGTACTGAAATGATGAAAAATGTGGAGATGCATGAAAGGATGGATAAGACTTATTTTTATATTTTTGAGATGGTCCGGTCATGTTGGAAGAATGGGAGCTAAAGGGAGGCAAATGACAATGAACTCGGCCAGGGTTGGAAGACGAGGAAATAAATATCTTTGGAAACTGTTACAGTAATTTTTTTTGTGTTAAATATGACCTTTTTAACCCAAGGTCATGAGGTACCATGTTATAATACTTACAAATACTGTAATTTAACAATATAATATGTTTCCAGGAGAGTCCAACAGAAATAGATAAATAATTTTTTGGAATCGCGGAATGTCGATGCATTGTGGAACTTGATTGCATCCGGTTAAGCCATCCCCTTCATAGCTCGCATCAGAGAGAGAGAGAGAGAGAGAGAGAGATTTTCATTTCATGGGCGTGGCTGAACAAGGTTTCACTATATGTAGACGGAATTATACCTGTAAACTTTCTTGGCTTCGTTTTTATTCGAGAGAGAGAGAGAGAGAGAGAGAGAGAGAGAGAGAGAGAGAGAGAGAGAGAGAGAGAGAGAGAGAGGTTTCTTCACACCGGGCTTTTTAAGATGTTACAAATTTCTGGGCGTTTGATTTTTTTTTTTTTGTGGGGATGAGGTTTCTAGCCTTGTACCCCAAAAAATCTATAAATCTTTTTTCTGTAGACACGCCCATAAACACATTTTTTGGGGGGAGGGGGATGAGGTTTCTACCCATGTATCCCAAAAAATCTATAAATACTTTTCTGTAGACACATAATGCAATTTTTTTTTGGAGGGGGGATGAGGTTTCTAGCTCTATACCCCCAAAAAATGTCTTTTTTTCTGTAGATAGATAAATTTTTTATTGGTTGATAAATACATTTTTAATAATGATTTATTTTTCTTTCTTTCCAGGTAAGTTGGCCTTGGGAGTAACCACCCACACCCACCTGTTTTGACATCACATCACCTGTTGTCGGTATTGTAAATCTGCTCTATTGTGTAACATAGGAGTTTTTTTTTTTTTAATCTTCCTCCTGGAGAAGGAAGTTGTTTTTTTTTGGGGGGCGGGGGGAGAAGAAGGGTATTTTTTATCTTATTTATGGAGAAGGTTTTTTTTATCTTCCTCCTGGAGAAGAAGGGGTTGTTTTATCATCCTTCTGCAGAAGATTTTTTTATCTTCCTTCTGCAGAAGAGTTTTTTTTTATCTTCCTTCTGCAGAAGATTTTTTATCTTCCTTCTGCAGAAGATTTTTTTATCTCCCTTCTGCAGATGAAAAAATCTTCTGCAGATTTTTTTATCTTCCTTCTGCAGAAGAGTTTTTTTTATCTTCCTTCTGCAGATGATTTTTTTATCTTCCTTCTGCAGAAGATTTTTTTATCTTCCTTCTGCAGAAGATTTTTTTATCTTCCTTCTGCAGAAGATTTTTTATCTTCCTTCTGCAGAAGATTTTTTTATCTTCCTTCTGCAGAAGATTGTTTTTATCTTCCTTCTGCAGAAGAAGAGTATTTTTCATCTTCCTTCTGGAGAAGAGTTTTGTTTATCTTCCTTCTACAGAAGAGTTTTTTTTATCTTCCTTCTGCGGAAGATTTTCTACCTTCCATCTGCAGAAGATTTTTTTTTATCTTCCTTCTGCAGAAGATTTTTTTTATCTTCCTTCTGCAGAAGAAGAGTATTTTTAATCTTCCTTCTGCAGAAGAAGAGTATTTTTTATCTTCCTTCTGGAGAATGAGAGTTGTGGGTCGCGCCAAGTCGCTCTTGATTGTAAAGGATGGAAGGATGAGGAGGTCCTCCCACTCGAACCACGGCTGTGGTGGGGGTGGAGGGGTTGGGAGGAAGGGGGAGGTGGAGGTTGAGGGAGTGGGAGGGCGGGGGAGGAGGTCCTACTCGAATCCTAAAACGGCCCAACAGATGAAAACGGCATCTTTAGTGCTGCGCAGTTTCTCGTTCACTCCGCCCCAGTTTTTTATTTTTATTTATTTATTTATTTATTTTTGTTTAGCTGCCATCCTGTCCCCTTTCGTTGCTTTCCTAAGAATTCTTACTTTTTTATTTTATTGTCTCTATTTTGTTTCTTACCTTTTTCATTTCATTTTCTTTATTTTTACCTTTTTTATTTCATTTCCTCTATTTTATTTCTTTTTTTTATTTCATTTTCTTTATTATATTTCTTACCTTTTTTATTTCATCTTTATGTTATTTCTTTCCCTTTTTTGTTTCATTATCTTTATTTTATTCTTTTATTTTTTTATTTCATTATCTCTATTTTATTCTTTAATTTTTTATTTCATTATCTTTGCTTTCTTTCTTACCCTTTTTTATTTCATTATCTTTATTTTATTCTTTCATTTTCCCCTTTTGTAAACAATTAGAGTAACGGTTGAAACCACTTCTTCTTCTTCTTCTTCTTCTTCTTCTTCTTCTTCTTCTTCTTCTTCTACCCCTTTTCCCCTCTCTCTACAATCCCTCCCAGACCCCTCACTTTCATTTTAACAGCTGCACACTCCCCTCTCTCTCTCTCTCTCTCTCTCTCTCTCTCTCTCTCTCTCTCTCCCATCCCGGCCGTTCCTCGCATCTCTTGTTGCTTTCTCTTTCCCAGTGACGTCATCGGTAGAGAGCTCTATTTTGCTGTGACGTCATTCTCCTCCTCATCCTCCTCTCCCCCTCCTATAGAACCTCATTCTCTCTCTCTCTCTCTCTCTCTCTCTCTCTCTCTCTCTCTCTCTCTCTCTCTCTCTTTAGCCAGGTCAGTCTAAAGACCCCGATCGCAGGGGATGGGAAGATAGGCAGAATGAACGCCGATGAGGGAAGACTCTCTCTCTCTCTCTCTCTCTCTCTCTCTCTCTCGTCTCAAGAGAGGCTATTTTTAGAAGTCGTTCACGGAGAAAAAATCTCCTCGAGTGACTCCTTGTTTTTACGAGATTCGGCGGGCGATTTACCTAAGAGAGAGAGAGAGAGAATATTTTCATGTCAAGCCATATTATGATCTTGTTATAAGCATGTAAGCATGTAGTGAGAGAGAGAGAGAATATTTCGATTGGTGTCTGAAACAAATTGATATATCTCAACAGTTTCATTTGGCCGTTAATCAGCGCCCGTCTCTCTCTCTCTCTCTCTCTCTCTCTCTCTCTCTCTCTCTCTCTCTCTCTCTCTCTCTCTCTCTCTTTTTACCCCCATATATTTATACCGGGATCATAGTATGATTTGGCATTATAATTACACACTCTCTCTCCCTATACTTATAACAGGATCATAGTATGATTTGACATTAAAAATTACCGACGTTTATCTCTCTCTCTCTCTCTCTCTCTCTCTCTCTCTCTCTCTCTCTCTCTCTCTCTCTCTCTCTCTCTCTCTCTCTCTCTCTCTGTAAACAAGCTTATAATATAACAGGATCACAGTACGATTTGACATGGAAACACTCTCTCTCTCTCTCTCTCTCTCTCTCTCTCTCTCTCTCTCTCTCTCTCTCTCTCTCTCTCTCTCTCTCTCTCAATTTTTCCACCTCGTATGCATAATACCACCGCCATCATCATCATCATCCTGTTTCTTGTTCCTTCGGCACATCCTTAATTCAATCTGCATGTCACGCCCTGTTGCATGCAATATCGTCCTCGTGACGTCACGTCTCGCGTATCGCGTTTCCTTTGTTTTGTTTGTTTTGCTTTTTCCTTCGAGTCTTTTTTTTTTTTTTTTATGTTCTTTCATTGTCTCTTCTCCAGTCTTGTATTTTTCCTTTTTTTTTTTTTTTTTAAGTTGAGAAGTGTTATCTTCTTGTTGCGTCAGTGACTTTTTTTTTATATTTTTCTTTTATATAAGTATTCGTTAAGGTTGTTTTTATTTATTGGGGCCATTCATTATATATATATATATATATATATATATATATATATATATATATATATATATATATATATATATATATATATATATATATATATATATATATTATATATATATAATATATATAATTATTTATGTATATTTATTTTTATTTGTATGGTTATAAATATATAATTATATATTATTTCTACTTATATGATATATATATTGTATATTTATATATTAACGATTCCTAATGCATTGTATTCGAACTAAGCTTTTTAATAACGTTCATAATAAGGTCTCTATCGCCATTGTGACGTCATTGTCATCCTTATCATTTATTTTTATTCGCTTATATTTCCTTTGTAAAGTTTCAGCTCGCCGCCCACACAATCGCCGTTCCCTGTTGCTTGGGGGAATGCTAGATGGGTTCGGTAGGGATGAGAGAGAGAGAGAGAGAGAGAGAGAGAGAGAGAGAGAGAGAGAGAGAGAGAGAGAGAGAGAGAGAGAGGGGGGAATTATCTTTAGCCTCACAGCGAAATTTTTGCATTGTCAATGTTTCTGAAAAACAACGAGAGAGAGAGAGAGAGAGAGAGAGAGAGAGAGAGAGAGAGAGAGAGAGAGAGAGAGAGAAATTATCCTTAGCCTCACAGCGAAGTGTGTGCATTGTCAATGTTTCTGAAAAGCAACGAGAGAGAGAGAGAGAGAAAGAGAGAGAGAGAGAGAGAGAGAGAGAGAGAGAGAGAGAGAGCAAGGCATTCATCGTATATTTGCACAGCACTGAAGAGAGAGAGAGAGAGAGAGAGAGAAATTATCCTTAGCTTCACAGCGAAGTGTTTGCATTGAAAGAAACACAGAGAGAGAGAGAGAGAGAGAGAATCAATCTTATCCATGACGTCATGGTTAAGTGTTGAATGCTAGGAGAGAGAGAGAGAGAGAGAGAGAGTGGTGTTAAGAGGAAGAGGAGAAAAGGGAAGGACGCACGCGCCGGTAATACTTTTTGTTCATCTATTTTTATATAAATAAAAGCTTTTTTCTTTTTTCTTCCTTCTTCCTCTTTCGTTTCGTCACGTCCTCCCTTTGTTGTTTTTTTTTTCCTTCGTTCAATTTTCATTTTATGTTTTTACCAGTTTTGGAACTCGTCCGAACTGTCGAATTCTTAACTTGCACGAGCCGTTTGTAAATGGACTTTTTAGTTTTACTGAGAGAGAGAGAGAGAGAGAGAGAGAGAGAGAGAGAGAGAGAGAGAGAGAGAGAGAGAGAGAGTTGTGGCCTGAACTCCTGAAGCAACAAGTTATTTCCCCTCAGTGACTTGTATCTATTTGAATATGATTTCAGTAAAAGCTCTGTGTTGATATTTATGTAAAGGTAAAGGTGGTAATGAACTGCAGGCGTTGCCAGATGTACGTGTTCGAACAGATGCATTTGTTCCAGCAGATGTATTGTCTGTTCGAGCAGATGTCTTATTTATTGGAACGAATTTCGTGTTTGTTCCAACATGTGTTTTTTCTAAAAGATATGTTTGTTCCATCAAATTTATTTCTTCGACAGATGTATTTGTTCCAACAGATGTCGTAGTTGTCCCAACATATGTCGTAATTATTCCAATAGATGTATTGTTTTCTGGCAGATGTCGCGTTTGTTCCTACTTGTTGTATTTGTTCTAACAGATGTCGTAATTATTCCAATAGATGTTTTTGTTCCAACATGTTTGTTCCTACTGTTGTGTTTGTTCCAACAGATGTTTTTCACTCCAACAGGTGTCTTCATTCCAACAGTTGTCGTATTTGTTCCAACAGATGTCTTTTTTTGTTCCAACAGATGTGTTTGTTCCTACTGTTGTATTTGTTCCAGCAGATGTATTTGTTCCAACGGATCTTGTATTGGCTCCAACAGGTGTCTTTCTTTCCAACAGGTGTCGTGTTCGTATTTATTCCAACAGATGCTGTGTTTGTTCCTACTATTGTATTTGTTCCAACGGATGTTGTATTTGCTACAACAGGTGCCTTTTCTTTCCAACAAGTGTCTTATATGTATTTATTCCAACAGATGTCTTATTTGTTCCAACAAATGTCTTGTATGTTCCAATTCATTGCAATTCATTCTGTTTTGTGGACGGAGCAGCAAGACTGTAGCTTGAATGCAGAAGTATTTCCAGGTTTTCATTTTTCATTTATTATTTGTCATATGCATAACTTTTATAATTATCTATTCATGGGCATCGAGTTGTCAATCGTGATAAGGCTGAATAATAAATCTGAATCATGATTCCTTGTCATTCATATATTTCAGAGCATTGCAAATTGAAATTTTTATACGGTAAACAAGGAAGTAATTTTGAACTTCGTAGAGCCTGATCATTATCAGGTATTCCAAAATCATCAAAATCATTTTCTGTTTCCATTTATGTATTTATTTATATTTATATATTTTCAGAGTTGTAAAACTGATTGTTTATTTTTGAAAGTATTTCGACGCGAGGAAAGATATTTCGAAAATTTGATTGATTCCTGTTTAGAAGTTTTGGTGAATGTAAAAATCACTTTGATTTTTGAGAGATTTGGGACGATTTCAGCCCCTCTCTCTCTCTCTCTCTCTCTCTCTCTCTCTCTCTCTCTCTCTCTCTCTCTCTCTCTCTCTCTCTCTCTAACTTTGTAATAGTTGCCAGTCGTATTACGTTTCTTCATTAAAGAAAGTTTGAATTTCACTTCCATATCGGAAGCCTTGGTTAATGTGAGAAAATCTCTCTCTCTCTCTCTCTCTCTCTCTCTCTCTCTCTCTCTCTCTCTCTCTAATAACCTTTGTAAAAGCCGTAAGTCTTGTTACGTTTCTTCCTTATGGAAATTTTGAATTTCACATTCATATCGGAAGTCTTGGCTAATATAAGAATCTCTCTCTCTCTCTCTCTCTCTCTCCATTGTAAAGGTTGACTCTTCTTCAGATTTTTACTTTTTATTGTAATAAAGCTTCAGTTATATCCTGCTACTGCTACCCTCTCTCTCTCTCTCTCTCTCTCTCTCTCTCTCTCTCTCTCTCTCTCTCTCTCTCTCTCTCTCTCTCTCTCCATTATAAAGGTTGGCTCTTAAGAATTTTACTTTTTATTGTAATAAAGCTTCAGTTATATCCTGCTACTGCTACTCTCTCTCTCTCTCTCTCTCTCTCTCTCTCTCTCTCTCTCTCTCTCTCTCTCTCTCTCTCTCTCTCTCTCTCAAGTGCCACATTTGCATAAAGTGAAGAGTCACACACACAGCCACACTCATTGAACCCTCGCGCAGAGAAAAACCGTATATTGAGGAAGTATATACACAAGCCCTCAGCAGAGATTGGAAAGACGATATGGTTTTTATCTCTTGGTAGAGTTTTTTTTTATCTCTCGGTATAATCTTTCAAGTGCTTTGGAGGACCGGCTGAATAATTTTAATGGCACTCATTCGATGACAGGGGAATGAATAAGACGGTCTGAATTAGCCATGACTTCAATCGCGGTCTTGTTTTGAAATTATCCGTGATTTCCGTGAGGTTCTGTCTTTCATATTTTTATCTGTGTGTTTCTCAAGTTGTTTCTTTTTATTTTCCGCTTTGAAGTTCTCTCGTTCGTATTTTTATTTATGTATCTCTTAGTTTTTCTTTCTTTTCACTGAGGTTCTGTCAGTCATATTTTTATCTATATTTCTTAGTTTTTTCTTTTCTCTGAGGTTCTCTCATTCATATTTTTATACATATATTTCTTAATTTTTTAGTTTTTCCTTTCCTCCAAAGAGTATGGTGGTGGTATTGTTATTATTAATTATTATTATGATTATTATTATTATTCCGAAGACGAACCCTATTCACATGGAACAAGCCCACCAAATGGGCCATTGACTTGAAATTCAAACCTCCAAAGAGTATGTTTTTGTTTTTATTATTATTATATTATTATTATTATTATTATTATTATTATTATTATTATTATTATTATTATTATTATAAAGATGACCCCTATTCATAATGAACAAGACCTCTTGGATTATTATTATTATTATCGTTATTATTATTATTATTATTATTATTATTATTATTATTATTATTATTATTATTATTATTATTATTATTATTATTATTAAAGGGGTCATTGACTTGAAATCCAAGTGTTCATTTCAAAGAAGTAAGAGAAGGTAACAGGAAATACAATGAAAAAAAAAATCAGTTATTATAAAAGAAAAATAATTGAACAAAGCAGTTTTGAGTCTCTCAAACTCCACATGCATGTTTTGAATGGTTTTATTCGCAGTCGCATTGCAAGCAAAACCGTATCCGCTTAGCGATGATGCAAGCTGCTCTCAATCCGTGTTGGTAGCCGGATATGTGGGAGTTAGACCTGAACTTTACTCCGCTCTGCTTAACAGGACACGAAATGATTATAGGAAAAGATGTTTCGATGTTTAAATTGGATGGTGAAGACGTGTGAACTCGGGTGCAGTTTACAGCAGCGGCTAATAATAAGGAAGAAATAAAGGTATGCGGAACTAGCTAGGTCATCAACACGGGTACAGGATGTTTTGCAAGCAAGATTTTGTGATATTTCTGAATTGCTTTGGGGAGAAAAACTTTGATTTTAGTGTAACAGTTTTTCAGTAGCCTATGGATAGTGAATTATTATTATTATTATTATTATTATTATTATTATTATTATTGAGAAAATGAACCCTATCCATATGAAATAAGCCTACAGGGGCCATTCCCCGTAGCGGGTTAGTGCCGTCAGTGCACCTCACGTGGTGCACTGTAGGCATTGTTGAAAGAGTCTTTGCAGCTTCCCTTCGGCCCCTAGCTGGAACCTCTTTCATTCCTTTTACTGTACCTCCGTTCATATTCTGACTTTCCACCCTCTCGAACAGTTGTTTCATAAAAAAAAATACAGAAAGATCAGTTATTAGAAAACAAAAAAAAAAAAAAAAAGAAATATGTAAAGCGTCCCAATTTCCTTGCTATTGTATTTTTGGGGGTCAAAATATGACTCACGCTGGTTACTTAGTCTTACTGTGCTCATGAATGCACGTCTTTTCCCATATTGTTGATGATTTAATTCATCTTGCGTCACTATTGTACGGTGTAGTGTCATGAGTTGGGTAACTGAATATATTTATGCCTGGGTTATTGTGTACGTTTGACGTAGGTTCTAAGTGTTTAATAATATATATATATATATATATATATATATATATATATATATATATATATATATATATATATATATATATATATATATATATATATACTTACATACAATACACATATGTTTCACAGATATTAAGCCACAAATATCGTCTAATATCGAATTGACTATACCGTGGGAATAACTTGTATCTAAGGGATCTTAATTCGATATTAAAGGATATTTTTGGCTCAGTACAATATTCACTATAAAAAAAGTCATGCATGTAAGATTGACAAATATATATATATATATATATATATATATATATATATATATATATATATATATATATATATATATATATATGTGTGTGTGTGTGTATGTGTATGTATGTATGTGTGTGTGTATGTTTATGTCCCGAATCACTCAGCCAATCACATAACCAGTTCCCGCATGACCTCATGCCCTCTTCACCCAGTATCCTGGTGGAATGCCCACTTATAGAGTTGTCTGTCTGTCGGCTGGACGAGAGAGAGAGAGAGAGAAGAGAGAGAGAGAGAGATGTTCTCCTTTGTTGTGTGGATATTACATCATTGCAGTTGACGCTGGCTTGATAAAAGCAACAATCTTCGCCGTCGCTCTGTGGCAGGCGTGTGTGTGGGTGGTTGAGGGTCGTGGGTGTTAGGTGGGGGAGGAGGGAGGGACGTTGTTTTTGTGGGCCGGGTTGGGAAGGGAAGGTGGTGGGAGGGGGGAGGAGGGGGCAGACGGCTCAGTGCTATGTGGACATTACGTCATGAAACTGTTACCGGTTTTGCGTTTTGAATAATCTGGAGACATTATTATTATTATTATTATTATTATTATTATTATTATTATTATTATTATATGTCAACTTCCATATGGGCGAAATATACCTAAGGTTAAGTTAGCGCTTTGTGATGCCCTTACGTGAAGATAAATGACATTCTGAAAAGAGAATTGGTAATAAATGAATAAATTGACAGTAAGTCAGTTATTTCTGCATTCATAGATTTTTGCTGCTGTTTTTGTTGTTGTTCTCTGTTGTTTTCCTTTCATTTTCAAAGTCTTCTGGTTGTTTTGCATAATTGTCCATATATATATATATATATATGTGTGTGTGTATATATCTATTTATTATACATACATACATACACACACACACAAATTATATATACACAAGACCCGGGAGTTACCTTGGCACGGAGAGAGAGAGAGAGAGAGAGAGAGAGAGAGAGAGAGAGAGAGAGAGAGAGAGAGAGAGAGAGAGATGACGCAACTTCAAGAGAACTGTCCCATTGCCCTGAGGGTGTCTAAAAAGACTCTGCCCTTTTGCCATGGTTTCCATTTTTATTTGCTTATTTCTCAAACATCCTTTCGTATCAGACTTATCAATTATTACTGGTGCATATTAAATGTATTTTTTTTTTATACTATGCATATAGATTTTTTATTGTTTATATGAAAGTTCGACATTTTTTTTATGTCCGTACTCTTAAATTTGTACAGAAGCGAATATCGAGTCGAATAGATAAGTATTCCCAGTAGTGTGGTATATATTGCCGCCAGTGCACCCCACGCAGTGTACTGTAGGCATTGCTGAAGGTTTTATGTACAGTGCACATATATAAACCTGCTTGATGGTAAGATTGGAACTTATGCTAAGAGTTAGTGACCTAAATGAACAACAACAACAATAATAATAATAATAATAATAATAATAATAATAATAATAATAGCAATGAGAATTAAAATTCAACTACTAGAAATATGCTTTTAGGTAAGATTAGAATTAATTTTAAGAATCAATAATAATAATAATAATAATAATAATAATAATAATAATAATAATTAATAATAGCGATGAGAATTAAAATTCACCTACTAGAAATATGCTACCTTTAGGTAAGATCAGAATTAATTTTAAGAATCAGTAATAATTTTAATAATAATAATAATAATAATAATAATAATAATAATAATAATAATAATAATAGCGATGGGAATTGAAATCCACCAACTAGAAATATACTATCTTTAGGTAAGACTGGAACTAATAATATAATAATGTAATAATATATAACAACAACAACGGGAGCCGAGTCTCACTTCCCAGAAATGTGTTATCTTCAGATAGAACACTTATTGTTATTATGACTAACTGGTCCACGGTGGCCGGCCCCCCCCTATCGCCGGGGGTAAATATTCTCAGTGTGTGTTCTGGGACAGTGGACAGTGGAGGTTGATGGCTGCTGTGGTGCGCTGTGTCGTTCATGGCTGCTGTGGTACAAGTGTTCAAGGTGGTATTACTTTAGGTCCTCGTTCTTTTGGGCTGTTACAGATGCTTGGAAGGGCTTGTTTATGATTGTTTTATGTGTGTTTGTGTGTGTGTGTGTGTTTGTGAGAGAGAGAGAGAGAGAGAGAGATTGTGAGGTGCTCAGTAAAACTGAAAATGTTGCCAGAGTGATAAAAATTGCGAAGGTTTTTTTTTTTGTTATAATAAAACGGAAGTACATTACACACATACACATACACCCGGAGAGAGAGAGAGAGAGAGAGAGAGAGAGAGAGAGAGAGAGAGAGAGAGAGAGAGAGAGAGAGGCAATTCTTTATATATAGTCCAACAGAAATCCATTGCCAAGCCGGGTTTGAGAGAGAGAGACAGGCACGTTCTTTATATATAATCTAACAAAACTCCTTTACAAAGCCCAGGTTTGAGAGAGAGAGAGAGAGAGAGAGAGAGAGAGAGATATAACAATAACTTTATTACAATACAAAAGTAAAAATCTGAAGCTGTCACGGTGTGAGGTTGGGGCTTGCCATCCACCACTTTTTTTTTCTCTCTAACGGATCGCCCTGATGACTTAACAAGGCTGTTGTGACGTCACAGCGCAAACCGCAGAGGTGAGGAATGTTTGCTGTACATCGTTGCGCCGATGAAAGATTCATGCCACACGCCACTTGGTAGGACAAGCGTGAGGGAGGCTGTAGTTTTAAATGTCTGTGTTTTTGACTCCTGAAGGCGGTTTGAATATAATGTCATTTTTGAGCGAGGTTTGGACATATCCAAAAGTTTGTTGTTTCGTTTTTTTTTATAAAGGTGAAAGCAGGTCTTCATTGACGAATACGTTTTGCTCTCTCTCTCTCTCTCTCTCTCTCTCTCTCTCTCTCTCTCTCTGTGTGTTTGTAATGGACTTTGGTTTTATTGTAAAAAGAGACTTCACATTTTTTCCTCTTGCTACCTAATCAGTTTTATTGAGCATATAATCTCTCTCTCTCTCTCTCTCTCTCTCTCTCTCTCTCTCTCTCTCTCTCTCTCTCTCTCTCTCTCCATGTGTGTATGTGTAATAGACTAGTTTTATTGTAAAACGAACCTTCACATTTTTTCCCTCTTGCAACATTTTCAGTTTTATGAGCATATAGTTCTCTCTCTCTCTCTCTCTCTCTCTCTCTCTCTCTCTCTCTCTCTCTCTCTCTCTCTCTCTGTGTGTGTGTGTAAGCTGACGTTGTTGTATGAATGAGGCCCCCAAAAAAAAAAATAAAAAATAAACTGGGAAAACATATTTTGTTTAACGAAATAAATACCCGGCCAGCGATCACATGTGTGTCATTCGAAATACGAGATTTACCTGTTTTGTTTTTTATGGACTGTTGTATCCCAATACATAATACATAAATATTCATGCACGCTCATCTGATTTGGGATGTATGCAGATGTGAGCGTATGCGGATGTGATACAGTTAGCCTCCCGGAGGATGTTGATGTGTAATAGGAACCTCAAAAGTTCAATGCATTTCCACCCTGAAACAGTTCTCCTTGTATTTTAATACATTTTTATCTATTTATTTATTAGTTTGTTCATTAATTTTTACTTTTCTAATTCTGATCTCTTCTTTCAGTATTTCCAGTGTTTCCAGTGCCCTAAAAGAGTTCTTGTATTTTAATAATTACTTAAATTTTTTTATCTATTTCTTTATTAATTTATTTTTTCGTTTCTAATTCTGATCTCTCTCTGTGTTTCTCATTACCTTCTGTTACTTCATTCAGATGAACGCCTTAATATTCTTTGGAAGCTTGAATTTTGAGTCATTGGCTCCTTTGGTGGGTCTGTTCTATATGAATAAGGTTCTTCATCTTCTCAATAATAATAATAATAATAATATTCTTTGGAAGCTTGAATTTCAAGTCAGTGGCCCCTTTGGTTGGCTTGTTCTATATGAATAAAGTTCTTCATCTTCTCAATAATAATAATATTCTTTGGAAGCTGAATTTCAAGTCAATGCTTCGTGGGCTTGTTCTATATGAATAAAGTTCTTCATCTTCACAATAATAATAATAATAATAATAATAATAATAATAATAATAATATTCTTCTTCGGAAGCTTGAATTTCAAGTCAGTGGCCCCTTTGGTGGACTTGGTCCACATGAATAGGTTTCATCTATATTAACATAACATATAATAGCGTATAAACAAAGG
>NC_089753.1:27436412-27441412 GCF_040412425.1 Macrobrachium rosenbergii | reverse complement strand
TATATATATATATATATATATATTTTCATATATATATATATTGTGTGTGTGTGTTTGCGCCAGTACAGTATAGATTTGTTGAACGAAGGCCTCTTACATTTTTTGGATAAGTGACCCCAAGAAATAAATTCCTGAGAAATTCACAATATCGTCATAAACTGCTATGTAATAAAAATCTACAATTATATAGTTAAATTGTATTGATATGCACATTATTACAATGTATATATAACTGTGGATTTTTACTACGTAAAAAATAAATTGTAATTATCATTTTTCATGATTTTTAAAAATTTTTCGTAAGTGTTTTAGGTGTAACTTTCTCTTCGTATTATCTAAGCTGTCTAGTTCGTACAGTGAAGTGTATCCAGTCTCTCTCTTCAATTAATATGAGAGACTTCTGTTTGTTTTATTCGACGCAGGTATAAAAGAAATATTAACTATTTCCCTTTGGAAAAGGAATAACACCTGAGACGCCCTTTTCTGGTCATTATACCTGGCCACCTGTCTCTCCCTCTCCCTCCCTCCCTTCATCGAGGTCCAATGGACGAATGTGTTCAGGTGAGTCGAATTGAAATGTGTGTGTGTATATATATATATATATATATATATATATATATATATATATATATATATATATATATATATATATATATATATATATATATATATATATATAATGTGTTTGTTTGTGTTTATAATTATACATTTGTGTATATGTGTATATATATATATATATATATATATATATATATATATATATATATATATATATATAGTGTGTGTGTGTGTTTTGTGCGTGTAGTTATATATTTATTTATTTATATATACATATACCATATACACATATATATGTGTGTACAATAATAATAATAAATACTTTATTTTGCATAAAATACACTGGATTGAATTTCATACGTATCAGTTAACTACAAAATACTAAGAAAACTGTTAAAAATTACATTATATATATATATTTATATATATATGTATATTATATATTTTATATGCTCATTTGAAGCCACTCCTTCTAAAGGAGGTACGTACCTATAAATAGGCAAAAATTACTTCGTCCAACGTTCAAACATATGCTGCTATCATCTTTAATACAAACGTGATTGTATACTTCACGTGTTCTGGGGATTTCAAATGCACACACACACACACACACACACAAATACGTGCGTGTGTGTGTGTGTGTATTAAATGCTAGGTCTGACGTCCGTGAGGTTTCAATGACTTATCTTTTACTTGTGTATTGATTTTTCTTTCTGTTTGAGAGAGAGAGAGAGAGAGAGAGAGAGAGAGAGAGAGAGAGAGAGAGAGAGAGAGAGACACATATCCAGGTTGACGCACCGGTATGGAATGGCAGATAAAATGGAGAGAGAGAGAAAGAGAGAATATTGCGTCAGCTGATCTGAATTCTGCGATGTGACAAAGAATATAGAATGCCCTCTGTCATAAAATTGCTTTTGATAAATGAGATCGCTGGCGTCATGTAATTTTTTGTACGAGTTCATACCCTCAGTGAGAAGGACTTAATGCACCAAGCGACATTTGACCTCGTTTTTGACAGAACGCAAAATGATTTCACACAGTAGATGCTGCAACCCCTTTCATTCCTTTTATGTACCTCCAGTCATATTCTCTCTCTCTCTCTCTCTCTCTCTCTCTCTCTCTCTCCATCTTGCTATCTACTCTCTCCTAACACTTGTTTCTTATTGCAACTGCTTTGAGGTTTTCCTCCTGTTACACCTTTCAAACCTTTTTACTCTCAATTTCCTTTCCAGCGCTGAATGACCTCGTAGGTCCCAGCGGTT
This sequence comes from Macrobrachium rosenbergii, assembly GCF_040412425.1. NCBI lineage: Eukaryota > Metazoa > Arthropoda > Malacostraca > Decapoda > Palaemonidae > Macrobrachium > Macrobrachium rosenbergii. The sequence continues at coordinate 27,439,592 of NC_089753.1, read as the reverse complement.
GGCCCTTGGCCTAAATTCTATAATCTCTTCCGTTCTAGTAGAAAATGAAGCACATTGCGTCAGTGGAAATTTTCTATAAAAAATACACAATTCTTTCGCTGACAAAAAAAAAAAAAAGTCCATGGCTTCAATAGATTTTTTTGTATCTATTTTTTTTTTAAATAAAACCGAATGAAGAACAATATTCCTTTCAGTTTGCTCTGTATGGAGGCCCATTCTTTTCCAAATTGATTTTTGAGAGAGAGATTTTTGAGAGAGAAAGAGAGAGGTCACCTAGCGTGCCCTGACGTATCCCCTCGGTGATAGTCGTTTAATGTTGATGCACTACTGTTCTAATTAATTATAGAGAGAGAGAGAGAGAGAGAGAGAGGTCAGAGAGAGAGAGAGAGAGGTGAAAATATCAAGGTGGAGGCACAGTAAGAATGGATCACATCGAGAGAGAGGATAATATCAAGGTGGAGGCACAGATGGAGTTACGTTTAAATATGGTGAGGCACAATAAGGAATGGAAGATATTATGGAGAGAGAGAGAGAGAGAGAGAGAGAGAGAGAGAGAGAGAGAGAGAGAGAGAGAGAGAGAGGACAATATCAAGACAAAGGCACAGGTATGGAGTGGAAGATTAAATGAAGGAGAAAGACAAGCTGGGAAGGAAAATGTGAAATGAAAAAGGTGTGTAGAGAGAGAGAGAGAGAGAGAGAGAGAGAGAGAGAGAGAGGTGAAAATATCAAGGTGGAGGCACAGTAAGAATGGAAGCTATTGTGGACACATAGAGAGAGAGAGGATAATATCAAGGTGGAGGCACAGTAAGGAATGGAAGTTACGAGAGAGAGAGAGAGGTGAAAATATCAAGGTGGAGGCACAATAAGGAATGGAAGATATTATGGAGGGAGAGAGAGAGAGAGAGAGAGAGAGAGAGAGAGAGAGAGACAATATCAAGACAAAGGCAGGTATGGAGTGGAAGATTAAATGAAGGAGAAAGACAAGCTGGGAAGGAAAATGTGAAATGAAAAAGGTGTGTAGAGAGAGAGAGAGAGAGAGGTGAAAATATCAAGGTGGAGGCACAGTAAGAATGGAAGCTATTGTGGACACATAGAGAGAGAGAGAGGATAATATCAAGGTGGAGGCACAGTAAGGAATGGAAGTTACGGAGAGAGAGAGAGAGAGGTGAAAATATCAAGGTGGAGGCACAATAAGGAATGGAAGATATTATGGAGAGAGAGAGAGAGAGAGAGAGAGAGAGAGAGAGAGAGGAGAGAATATCAAGACAAAGGCACAGGTATGGAGTGGAAGATTAAATGAAGGAGAAAGACAAGCTGGGAAGGAAAATGTGAAATGAAAAAGGTGTGTAGAGAGAGAGAGAGAGAGAGAGAGAGAGAGAGAGAGAGAGAGAGAGAGAGAGGGGGGTGTTAACCCATAGAGTAGACGAACAGGAGAACCTGGCCCGAAGGGCAGGTAGGTATACGGGCCGTAATGGAGGAGGAGGAGGAGGAGGAGGAGGAGGAGGAGGAGGAGGAGGAGGAGGAGGAGGAGGAGGAGGAGGAAAAGGAGGAGGAGGAGGAGGAGGAGGAGGACTTGTCCCTTGTAATTGGCACTTAACAGGGCCTTCGTTTTCGCTTGTTGTGTCGCTTAACCGGGTTAATTCCGCTCGTTAGCGGCCCGTGTCGCTACTAATGCGTCTCTTGAAAGTTTCTGAAGGGGTAAGGACCCCCAAGGAATTGTTATTAGCCGGGTAGAGGGAGGGGCGTTCTGGAGGGCTAATGTGCCCAGGTAACTTGGGCCCTCTCAGGTAAATATGTTTTGGAGGTTTCGCGTCATGATCTGACGTCGTTTGTGGGTTATTTATTTAACGTAGGTGTAAGTAAATAGGTTTATGTGTGTGTGTGTGTATGAGAGAAACGTGTGTATAAATATTTGTGTGTGTATTTATGTATGTATGAGAGAAACGTGTGTGTGTAAATATGTGTATGTATGAGAGAAACGTGTGTAAATATTTGTGTGTGTATGTATGTATGTATGTATGTATGAGAAAAACGTGTAAGTATATGTAAATATGTTTGTGTGTGTATGTATGTATGTATGAGAGAAACGTGTGTGTGTAAATATTTTTGTGTATGTATGTATGATAGAAATTTGTGTATGTGTGTAAATGTTTGTGTGTGTATGTGTATGTATGTTTCCTGTGTGTGTATGTATGTATGTATGAGAGAAATGTGCAAGTGTACATAATATTTTTTGTGTATGTATGTATGTATGTATGTATGTATGTATGTATGTATGTATGTATGTATGTATGAGAGAAACGTGCAAGTGTATGTAAATATGTTTTTATGAGTTTATAATGTATCTATTTATGAGAGAATGTGTGAAAGATTGTAGGCAGCGATTTGACAGTTGGTATTTAGAAGTAGCGCATGGACGGAATAAGACAAATGACAGGAGAAAAAAAAAAAAAAAACATAACAAAAGATACGGCACACTGATGACGCATTTCTGCGCATGCGCGTACATATATGTACGTATATATACTCACAGGCTTATCTTGATAAAAGTATCTGAAGTTGAACCTTGAGTGATACGATTTATCAAGACGGAAACAGAATGCCAAAATTCTGGTCCTTTCTCGAGGAAATAGAATGCCAAAATTCTGATCCTTTCTCGAGGAAATAGAATGCCAAAATTCTGGTCCTTTCTCGAGGAAATAGAATGCCAAAATTCTGGTCCTTTCTCGGGTTTCATCGTGGCCCATGGCCCTGCATACCCTTATGTAACGTCAAGGAAGAAGAAGAAGAAGAAAAAAAATTAAAATCCCAAGAGAAAAACTTCAGGTGCCACTGACGTGTTTTTTTTTTTTCATGATCTTGTGTAAGTTGATAAACAGGCAGTGGTGTATTTATTTGTGGTTTAAAAACTTTATTTGTGGTATAGTAACTGTCTTTGTGCATTTTACAATAATTTTAATCAATTCATTAATAATTAATAATTTTAAAAATTAATAAATAGATTAAAGAATTTCCTTTTACACTGTAAAAGAAGTAGATGGATTACTGAAACTTACAGCAGGCGTTACATGGTCTTGTGTAAGCGGCAAAAGTGGTAATGAAACAGTTAAGACTCTCTCTCTCTCTCTCTCTCTCTCTCTCTCTCTCTCTCTCTCTCTCTCTCTCTCTCTCTCTCATTGT
>NC_089753.1:27421412-27433912 GCF_040412425.1 Macrobrachium rosenbergii | reverse complement strand
ATAGAGGGTCATGATTTGGGAAAAGGGAGTACTGGTTGTTTTGGGAAAAGGAATGTTGCTTCGAGTTAAAGGGAGTTTGATTTGGGGGGAAGAGGGAGTCATGACTTGGGGTAAAGGGACTGACGTTCTGGAAAAAAGGGGTGTTGCTCTGACAAAGGGAACCATGATTTGGGAAAAAGGGGTGTGGCTGTTTTGGGAAAATGGGGTGATAATTTGAGACAAAGGGAATCATGATTTGGGAAAAAGAGGATGATGGTTTGGGAAGAAGGAGTAGTGAGTTGTGGGGAAAAGTGGGTGATAGTTTGAGATAAAGGAACATATAATTTGGGAAAAAGTGAGTATGATGGTTTGGGGAAAAGGGGTAGGGTTTGTTATGGGAAAAAGGGGGTGATAGAATGAGGATAAAGGAGTGGTGTTTTGTGGAAAAAGGGAGGTGTTGATTTGAGGGGAAGTGACGTAAGATTTGGGAAAAAGAAAATGTGATTGGTTCGGGAAAAGGCCCGTCATTACTTTGGGGTTAAAGAGATTGACGGGTTGGGAATATGGGAGTGATATCACAAGTTAGGAGAGGTATTTTACACCTTTATTTTTTTAATTTCTTTTATATTTTCCTTGTCTAATATAATAATAATAATAATAATAATAATAATAATAATAATAATAATAATAGATAAGGTGCCTATTTTGTTTATAATGGTTTGGGAAATAGTGAGAGGTATTTTATACCTATTTTTTTATTTTATCTTTTCCGTGTATGTAATAATAATAATAATAGATAAGGTGCCTATTTTGTTTATAGTGTTTTGGGAAATAGTGAGAGGTATTTTATACCTATTTTTTAGTTTTTTCATGCCTGTAATAATAATAATAATAATAATAATAATAATAGTAATAATAATAATAATAATAGATAAGGTGCCTATTTTGTTTTTAGGCTGAAGGGACAATATTGTCTTGGAGCAAAAAGATTTCACAGCTTATGATATTTATCAATGAACCTAAAAATTCAAGTTTTCAAAATATTATGAAAATAATAACAGATTATTTGTTACTCGGTTTACAAAAGAAAGTTATTCTTTTTCAATGAAAATAACGGATGTATAGCAATTCTTAATACAAATTATTTATCATTGTGACTTATAAAGATCTTTTTTTTGAATTGCATTTTCATTGTTTTAGGAATTAGTTGGTAAAAACATGACATTTGTGACGATTTCTGTAAAGGAATGGGATTATTTGTATAGAACGGAATATAGAATTTGGGACCTGTGAGGCCATTCAGCGCTGAAACGGAAATTGCCAGTAAAGAGGTTAGAAAGGCGTAACAGGAGGAACACCTCAAAGCAGTTGCACTATGAATAAACTGTCAGGAGAGCGTTGAGAAAAGTAAGATGGAAGAAAGAGAATATGAACGGAGGCGCAGTAAGAGAAATGAAAGGGGTTATAGCAACTAGGGGCCTAGGGAAGGGACGCTGTGCAGAGAACCTTAAATAATGCCTACAGTGCACCACATGAGGCGCATGACGGCACTACACCCCAGCAAGGGATTATTTGTACATTAAGAGGGAAATTGCGGTGACAATTTTGAGAAGATTTATGTGATGAAAGTTTTTCTCGTTAGTTTTTTGTAAAAGAAAACTATTGTGCCGGCTTTGTCTGTCCGTCCGCACTTTTTTCTGTCAGCACTTTTTCTCTCCGCCCTCAGATCTTAAGAACTACCGAGTCTCCAGGGCTGCAAATTGGTATGTTGATCATCCACCCTCCAATCATCAAACAAACCAAATTGCAGCCCTCTAGCCTCAGTAGTTTTTATTTTATCTAAGGTTAAAGTTAGTCATGATCATGCTTCTGGCAACGGTATAGGACAGGCCACCACCGGCCAGTGGTTAAAGTTTCATGGGCCTCAGCTCAAACAGCATTACACCGAGACCACCGAAAGATAGATCTATTTTCGGTGGCCTTGATTATAAGATTTACAGAAAAGTCGATTTTACCCGTTTGTACCGTTGTTACTCGGGAACCGTCATGATGTTCCCATGATAAAATACCATTGTTCATTTATTCAGACGCATGCATGCAGTTAACTGCAAACGCTGTCCCCCAAACGCTTTGCCGAAAAACAAAAGAATTAGCAACTTCAGGCGGCGGCGACTGGCTTCTGCTGGTGCTACACAACCTTAGCCATTATTAAAAAGACTGACTGACGTCTAAGAGAGAGAGAGAGAGAGAGAGAGAGAGAGAGAGAGAGAGAGAGAGAGAGAGTCAGTCTCGACCTCCCTCCTCCTCCTCCTCTGCAGAACTACTGCACTCTGTAATAAGGTCAATGTAACAAAAGCTATTGATCCAACAGCTGATGAAATAAAGCTTGTGTGCGTGTGTGAGTGAGTGAGTGAGTGCGTGCGTGCGTGCGTGCGTGTGTTACTGTGTGTGTGTGTGTGTGTGTGTGTGTCAGTGTGTAAGGCGAGTCATTCCTGATGGGGAAATCGTTGCCAGATTTTGCAGGCTGGCTTTGTTGATTGGGAAGCGAAGTGAGTTTTTGGCTGTGCGTGTTTCTGTGTGTTTAGCAGTAATGAGATCGTAGCTGATTATGAAGAGAGAGAGAGAGAGAGAGAGAGAGAGAGAGAGAGAAACATTGTATTTGCTACTGTCAGAATGGAATCTGCAAGCATTGATGCATCACGAGTTTTCGAATATCGAGAGTTGCGGTTTTAAGTAGCGTCTCGGGTTGAGCAGTAAATACCCTGAGAGAGAGAGAGAGAGAGAGAGAGAGAGAGAGAGAGAGAGAGAGAGAGAGAGAGAGAGAGAAAGCATTGTATTTGCTACTGTCAGAATGCAATTGCATGCATCAATGCACCACGAGTTTTCGCAAATCAGAAGTTGCGGTTTTAACCAGCGTCTCGGGTCGAGCTGTAAATACCACCCCTTCTAAGAAGACGCCCAAATCATTCTAATTCATCACAGCACAGACTTTTTTATTTTTTTTTAACTATTTCACCCACGGGAAGGCAGATGGTAACTCGGTCTCTTGCACTGCGGTATCACATTGATTTACTTTCCGCGAAAGAATTGCCAGGGGCATTAGGGTGTGGCTGGTAGCGTTCAGCTGGTGTTGTTGCTAACTTAAGAATTTGGCAAGGGGTCTGCCTGCCAAGTGCTGACTAGTAGCTATTTTTTTCTTTTTTTTTAATTCTCTTTCCGTCTGCGCATTATTTTAGATTTCCGACTTGCAGTCCTGAATGGTATTCATGGTTTGAAAACGTCACATTTATGTTTTTTTTTTTTATATTTGTGAATCATCATTTATTTCCTGTGCTTTTTTTTATATTATAGATTCTGAGTCTTCATTTATTTCCTGTGTGTTTTTTTATTTTTTATTCTATGAATCTTCATTTATTTCCTGCAATTTTTTTTTTCCTTTTTTGTTTATTCTGAAAAATCTCATTTAGAAACTTCACAATTATTTTTTGTTCTAAAGAAACATAATTTATTTGCATTTTTAAAAAAAATTTTGTATATTCTGAAAAACCTCATTTGGAAACTTCACAATTATTGTTTATTCTGAAAAAGCAATTTATTTCCTGCATTGCTTTTTTTTTTACTTTTTTGTATATCCTGAAAAACTTCATATATTTTAATATATTTCCTGCATTAGTTTATTTGTACAGTATTATTCGACCAGAGCATAAATTTATTCGTAAATTTTTCATTTTAAGATTTTTTTTTTTTTAGAAACGCCACATTCTTTTATTTTTTCAAGTTTTTCTTTTAGAAACACCCCATTGTGTATTTAAAAAAAAAAAATTGAGAAACTCTACATTGTGTATTTTTCCAAAATTTATTTTTTAAATTTTTTTTTAGAAGCTGCACATTGTGTACTTTTGCAAAAATTTTCCTAAACGCTACATTGTTTATTTTTTCGTGTTTTCTTTATTCGATTTTGTGGAAATTTTTGGAAATTCTGTTTTCATGTTTCTCTCTCTCTCTCTCCATTGTGAATCCATTTTACCTTACAGATAAAAAGTCAAAATCAATGTACTTAAAAATTATTTCTCTCTCTCTCTCTCTCTCTCTCTCTCTCTCTCTCTCTCTCTCTCTCTCTCTCTCTCTCTCTCCATTGTGAATCCTTTTTACCTTACAGACAAAGTCAAAATCAATGTGCTTCTAAAACATTCTCTCTCTCTCTCTCTCTCTCTCTCTCTCTCTCTCTCTCTCTCTCTCTCTCTCTCTCTCTCTCTCTCTCTCTCTCATTCTGGCATGCGATCATATATGTCTTTCGTTCTGAAAGGTTACCCACAATCACGGGAGCTGTCATTACACGTATGTACTTTGTAATTTCCTACGATTGCTTTTATCACTGAATATAAAACATAAATAAAAAAAATATATAAAAAAATAAAAGGAAAACTTGAATATTCGTCTGGAAGAAAAAGTAAATAGGTCAAGGGATGATATAACGTTTATACGGCAATGCACCATTTCTGTAAAAAAAAAATATTAAACGTCGATCTTTTTTAAGTTCGTACACAACGCTTAAGCTGCACCACGCATGCGCAGTGACGTGCGCGCGCGCAGAAGCTATGTGAGCTCATTAGACATGCATAAAGTCCATTGTCATAAAAACACACAAACACACACTTTTAAGGTTATTAAAAGCGCAGGCAATCAAGGGTCTTGAATGCATAAGCGTCTCTCTCTCTCTCTCTCTCTCTCTCTCTCTCTCTCTCTCTCTCTCTCTCTCACACACCTCACTACTACAGTTTGAGGTCATCAAACGCACGCAAATATACACAAATCACAAAGCACACACACACAAAGAATTCAATGTCATTGCCCCCTCAAGCGCGCGCGCACGCATACACAATTCAATGTCATCTCCCCTACTTCACACACAAACCCACACACACAGTTCATTGTCATAACCTCCCCCCTACCACACAGACACATACACACACACAATTCAGTGTCATCCCCATACCCTACACACACGCACATACACACACACAATTCAGCGTCACATCCCCTCAACCCCCCCCCCCACCACCCACCCACCCACCACACACACACACACACACACACACACACACACACACACACACACACACACACACACACACACACACACGAAAAAAGGCACTCGAGAGAGAGCCTGGCCTGTGGTACTCTTTGGAGGAGGAGGAAAAATTCGTGCCTTATCGCTTCGTCTCCACTAAGTCTTGAATTGCTGGGAGAAACGAGACGCTGGGATGTTAAAGGACGAAATTTATTATTATTATTATTATTATTATTATTATTATTATTATTATTATTATTATTATTATTGTTGTTGTTGTTGTCTTTAAAGACCATAGCAAGTAGGGGGTGCCTTTAGATATACCTCGAATGTTTTAAGCATAGAGCAGTTAGGTGAATTTAATATTATTATTAAAGTGTGGGGTTTAAAGGGCACAGTAAGTTGCAGTTTTACTTAAATAGTTGTTGCACACATGTTGCAATTCTCCTTAAACAGATGTTGCTCACACGTTGTTGCAATTCTTCTTAAATAGCTGTTGCTAGCATGTTGCAATTCTACTTAAACAGATGTTGCTAACATGCTGCAATTCTACTTAAACAGATGTTGCTCACGTTGTTGCAATTCTTAAATAGTTGTTGCTAACATGTTGTTGCAATTCTTAAATAGTTGTTGCTAACATGTTGTTGCAATTTAAACAGATGTTGCTCACACGTTGTTGCAATTTTCATTAAACAGTTGTTGCTCACATGTTGTTGCAGCTGTACTTAAACAGATGTTGCTCACGCGTTGTTGCAATTTTCCTTAAACAGTTGTTGCTCACACGTTGTTGCAATTCTACTTAAACAGTTATTGCAATTCTCCTTAAACAGTTGTTGCTCACATGTTGTTGTTGCAATTCTACTTGAGCAGTTGTTGCTCACATGTTGTTGTTGCAACTGAATGCCCATCACTCTCTGATGTCGTCGTGGGTATCGCCTTTGGCATGGGGTTCGCGGCCCTCCTCTCGAGTCGCTGGGTACAGCAGGAAAAGTGCCTGCCGTGCCCCAGCTCTCTGCCAACAATGCCACGCTAAGTGCCCGAGACACTCGGCTGCGACCTGTCACGTCGGGGTTATAGCTCCCGTGGCCTTTGTTCGCGAGTTATGTTCAGGTTTTTGTTGTGATTTGCTTTGGAGAGAGAGAGAGAGAGAGAGAGAGAGAGAGAGAGAGAGAGAGAGAGAGAGAGAGAGAGAGAGAGAGAGAGAGAGAGCTGTTTACATCTGTTTACGTTTAGAAAAGTGTTTACTTTTACGTTAACATTCTGTAGTGATGCAATAATGTTTATAGTTTTATATAGTTCATTTTTGTAGTACTTGCCTTTAAGTATCAATTTCATTTTGTAGTACTTGCCTTTAAGTATCAGTTTCATATTCCTTTCCGTCAGACTCCCCAATTAATAATAAGACTTCATAAAAGCAAAAAGTCACCATATCCACGCTTCAGAAATGCGGTGCACTGTAGGCATTTACCTAAGGTTCTTTGGCGAACGTCCCTTCAGCCCATAGCGGCAACCCGTTCGTTTTACTGCACCCCCATTCGTTCCTTTTCCACTGTCCCCTCACAATTGTTTCTCTCAGCCCCATGGACCACCTCTTCAATTTTCCTGGCGGACCACCTCTTAGGCCCTGGCTCTTGGTCTTCTGCCTGCACTCTAAAGTGTATACTAACTATTTTAAAATTCATAAACGTCAATCACAAACGTCCACAGACGCCGCTATTCGTCATCGGCGTCTCCCTGAGTCGAGAGTGAGAGGCGCCAGGTTCGTACGTTGCCGTCTGCGCCGTATGCGTCATCGGCGAATCGTATTGATGTAACCCCCTCTCTTTGTGACGCCAGATGGCGCGGGAGCATCGTGCTTGTCCTCGTGAGGTACCACGTGGTGGTGGGAACTTCCCCACTTTGGAACAGACTATAGAGTTCAGGCCAGAGGCCGGGCGCTGGGACCTGTGAGGTCATTCGGCTCTGAAACGAAGACTGGCAGTAAAAAGGTCTGAAAGGTGTGACAGGAGGAAAACCTCAAAGCAGTTGGGAGAGGCTGGAAAGCAAGAAGGAAGAAAGAGAATATAAACGGAGGTACAGTAAATGTGGACAAGAATGAAAGAAGGAAGACAGAAAATACAAGAATAAAGAGAAGAATGGCAGTAATGAGGATAAGAATGAGTGATAAAGACAGAAAATACAAGAATAAAGAGAAGAATGAGTGAATAAAGACGGGAGTTGCAGCTAGGCGCCTAAAGAAGGGGCGCTGCAAGAACCTCAAGTAATACCTACAGTGCATCACATGAGGTGCACTGACGGCACTACCCCCTACGGGGTTTTCCAGTATGGGAACAAGGAATATGAATTAACTGCTGTTGCTTTTGAACGCCGAATAGATTGCAGATGTCTTCAGCATAATTGCCAAACGCATTTCAATATCGTCCATATTGTTGAAATTAATGAATACCTGAGTTTAGAAGCGTGAATGATGTCGATAATCCTCAGTACTTTTTGGAGCCAGATGAGGATTCCACGAAGAAAACAAACTGGGGGAGTGGGGAGGGCCCAGAGTCCTGGGTCCTGGGTCCTCTAAAATTCGAAGACCCGTATCTCGTCAAGGGCTGGAAGTTGCAGATGGCATAAGAAAGGTTTCGGAAAAGCCAAAGGCTTTTTGGGAGGTGGGAGGGTGGGCGGGCCTCTAGGGTTGGGGGCCGGGTAGGGTGTTGCCTGTCGGCTTAAAGGGGGAATGGAGTTGGTCTTTGGGGTGGGATAGATATAGGGGGAAGTCTCTTGTTGGGTAGGGGTTGGGGGTTGGGGGGGTTGAGCTTCTAGGCCGGAGGTTGCGTAATCCGAGCGGCCTGTCCTTTTTTCCTCCTACTCTCTGTCTCTCTCTTTCTCTCTGGATTTACGTCTGATGCCTTGACAATAGGGAGAGAGAGAGAGAGAGAGAGAGAGAAAGTGATGGTTAGCCTTGTCTTTTCTATTCCCTTTTGAATTTCGCTTATTATCTGTCGACTTTACTATCAGCTGAAAGGTGATCGCTTATAGACTTCTCTCTCTCTCTCTCTCTCTCTCTCTCTCTCTCTCTCTCTCTCTCTCTCTCTCTCTCTCTCTCTGTCAACAAAGGAAATTCGGCACCTCCGCTCCTCTTATTTCCAGTGGGGGTCATTGCAGACTTCCGGCCCCTTTTATCGAGAATGACCCTCTTATAAAAGGACGCCATTGGCCCACTTCAAAAACAGAATGACCTTATTCCGTGACATTTATCGCCTTTTTGGTTAAGGAGAGGCTGAAGGAATGACGAGGGCATTTGGGTGCGAATTTGCGATAAATGGTGGTCATGAGTTCTAAGGCAGGTGCTGCAAAAGTAGGGCGCAGGAATGCCCTGGGGCGAGCTTCTGAAACCCTCTCTGTTATTAGTTGATTTTTGTTCAAATTCATCTTGACTGATTCCTTTTTGCTTTGTCTAAAAGCTTTGGAGGAGCGTCTTTTTAGTTTTCTGAAAAGAAAACTATTGTGCCGGTTTTGTCTGTCCGTCCGCACTTTATTCTGTCCGCAATTTTTGTGTCCGCCCTCAGATCTTGAAAACTACTGAGGCTAGAGCGCTGATAATTGCTATGTTGATCATCCTCCATCCAATCATCAAGCATACCAAATTGCAGTCCTCTAGCCTCTGTAGTTTTCATTTTATTTAAGGTTAAAATTAGCCATAATCGTGCTTCTGGCAACGATATAGGATAGGCCACCACCGGGTCGTGGGTAAAGTTTCATAGGCGGCGGCTCATACAGCATTATACCGAGACCACCGAAAGATAGATCTGTTTTCGGTGGCCTTGATTATACGCTGTACAGAAAACTCGACTGCACCGAAGAAACTTCTACGCATTTTTACTTGTTTTAAGTATGTTGATTGAAATAATGTTCAGGTGTGTTACCTTAGATGTCCCCATAAATTATATACTATTAATTAGCTGGATTAGTTGTAATAGTCACCCTGAGGACTTTGTGAAATTGGAACTTCAAAAGTTCAAGCGAAGATGCATCGCATTACTACCCCAAAAGTATTCTATTTTAATCATTTACTGACATTTTATCTTTATTAATTTAATTGATTTTTTGTTTTCTAACAATTGGTCTCTTCTTTCTGTATTTCCTATCGCCTTCTGTTTCTTCTCTCAAATGAACACCACAGTATTCTTTGGAAGTTTGAATTTCAAGCCAGTGGCTCCGCCTTTTGGGCTTGGTCCATATGTGAATGGGGTTCGTCTTCTGAATAATAATAATAATAATAATAATAATAATAATAATAATGAACAGGGGTTTATCTTCTGAATAATAATAATAATAATAATAATAATAATAATAATAATAATAATAATAATAATAATAGGTTCTATTGAATATTATTGCTGCTTCAGCTGCATTTATTTTGTAGAAGACTTTTTCTATTTTCCTTATTGCGGACTTCTCTTCAGTGGAGGTGCGTGCTAACAGCTCGCCTATATTTGTCATTTCATGGGGGGAAAAGTCAAAATCTGGTTTTGACTTTTCCCCATGAAATGACAAATATAGGCGAGCTGTTAGAAAATAGAAAAAGTCTTCTAAAATAAATGCAGCTGAAGCAGCAATAATATTCAATAGAACCTGTTTAAAAGAGGGTCTGCTGCCAAATTATAATAATAATAATAATAATAATAATAATAATAATAATAATAATAATAATAATAATAATAATAATAATAATAAATTTCCCTCGACCATACAAGCAAGTTTGGCTCTGCCCACCCCACTCACCTCGTCCAGATATGTGTTTTTCCACTTCTCCATATCTTTTTCCGCGTCTTTTTCTCTCGGTGGAAATACAAACCTCAACGAAAGCAATAACATAAACAAAGCGAGCAATGCCCCGATTGACTTCAGTGATTGTGTAGGTGGTCTGAAGTGTGAAAGAACAGCTGCTGTGTCTTGGTTGCCCAAGGACGCTGTGTGATGGTCCTCACGACCACGGGTTTATTAGGTCTTGTAAAAGAGAGAGAGAGAGAGAGAGAGAGAGAGAGAGAGAGAGAGAGAGAGAGAGAGAGAGAGAGAGAGAGAGAGAGAGAATATTTGGGTTTTTTTGTGAATATTTATGTTTGCAAGAAACCAAGAGAGTTGTTAGAGAGGAACTTTTTTAGGCAGAGAGAGAGAGAGAGAGAGAGAGAGAGAGAGAGAGAGAGAGAGAGAGAGAGAGAGAGAGAGAGAGAGAGAAATTTTATGGTTTTGTGAAAATTTATATTTGCAAGAAACAAAGAGCTGTGAGAGAGGAAGTTTTTTTTTGCAGAGAGAGAGAGAATTTCTGGTTGTTTTGTGAAAATTTATGTTTGCAAGAAACCAAGAGAGTTGTTAGAGAGGAACTTTTTGGCAGAGAGAGAGAGAGAGAGAGAGAGAGAATATATTTTTTGCTGTTAATCAGCTCAGTGGTCTGGTAAAACTAAGGTATGCTTAACTTTTTGTGTGTGAAAATTAATGTTTTTGCAAGAAACAAAGACTTGAGTGGTGTGAGAGGAACTTTATTTAGGCAGAGAGAGAGAGAGAGAGAGAGAGAGAGAGAGAGAGAGAGAGAGAGAGAGAGAGAGAGAGAGAGAGAGAGAATTTTTGGTTGTTTTGTGGAAATTTATGCTTGCAAGAAACCAAGAGAGTTGTGAGAGAGGGACTTTTTGGGAGAGAGAGATAAAAATTTTTATGGTTATTTTGTGAAAATTTATATTTCCGAAAAAAGAGTTGTGAGGGAGGAACTTTTTTTAGGGAGAGAGAGAGGAGAGAGAGAGAGAGAGAGAGAGAGAGAGAGAGAGAGAGAGAGTTGAAAACAGAACTCAGTATGATGCCAACTGGTTAGTAGTGCCATTGCAAAGCAATTGGGTTAAACACGCGTTCTGGCAGAACGCAGTATCACTTTGTATTAAATAGAAGCTTCACGAAAAAAAAAAAAACACGTATAACTCAAGTTAACACACGTATAACTTCAGGTAACACACGTGTAACTCCCAGGCGCAACGCAACACACTTGGCGTTACTTGAGCAAAAAAACTCTTGTAAAGAGTCATTGCAGTTAAACACACGTCGGGTAATTTTAGCTGAAAGTAAAGATAAATAGACTTGGTAAATAGTTCCTGCTTTTCCTAAGCTTACCTCGATCAGCTAGGAAAAATTTGCAACAAGGCACGTTGCAAGATTGATCGTATTCATTGAAGGGGGAAGATTAGAAGCTATGCTTAATAGTTTAAACAGACACTAGAGAGAGAGAGAGAGAGAGAGAGAGAGAGAGAGAGAGAGAGAGAGAGAGAGAGAGAGAGAGAGAGAATCATAATGATTATCATCTGTGGATATGTTCATTAAAATATTAAAAAAAGAAGAAAATTTACATTATGTTCAGCTTTATTTAAAAATAGTTGTAGGTAATTTTAATGTTCATAAACATTATAAATTGTTATTGGTGGGTTTAGTAGGTTGTAAACAACTTTTATAGAGATTTGCTACCACTTGCATACTCTTGTATTCATTCCTAATTCTCCAGCAACACATGCGCTGTCTGCTAGAATGATCCCACATTCCCCACAAGTTTATTCATAGCCAGTGTTTCCTCCCACATTCCCCACGAGTTTATTCATAGCCATTGCTGCCTCCCACATTCCCCACGAGTTTATCTCTAGCCAGTGTTTCCTTCTACATTCCCCACAAGTTTATTCACTTCCCCGCCCAACACCCCCACAATTGTACTCACTTTGTTTTCCCACATTCCTCACAAGTACTTCCACATTCACTGTGTTCGTCTCCCACTTCCCCACAAATTTATTTATTGCCTTTGTTTCCTCCCACATTCCCCACAAGTTTGTTTATGCCACTTTCCTCCCATTTCCATAGCCAGTGTTTCCTCCCAGCCATTTGTTTATGCCACTGTTTCAACAAGTTTGTTTATGCCATTTCCTCCCCCCCACAAGTTTGTTTATGCCACTTTCCTCCCACATTCCCCACAGGTTTATTCATAGCCAGTGTTTCCTCCCACATTCCCCACAAGTTTGTTTATGCCACTGTTTCCTCCCACATTCCCCACAAATTTGTTTATGCCTCTGTTTCCTCCCACATTCCCCACAAGTTTAATTTTAGCCATTATTTCCACCCACATTCCCCACAGGTTTAGTCCTCTTCCCTGCCCAACACCCCCACAATTGTACTCACATTTTTTCCCACATTCCCCACAAGCACACTCACATTCTCTGCGTCTTCCCACGTTCCCCCACAAGCTTATTTATACCCAGTGTCCTCCCACAACGGCTGTCGCCGTGAAGCGCCTTCCCCAAGTGTATTTATATTCTGTTTCCCCCGGGTGACGCGGGTGGGGCCATGTGGCGTTTAAATAATTGATGGGGATACGGATGGGGTACTTGGTATGCAAGTTGATGACCTTACTACCCCCATTTATTTATTTTAAACT